>NC_056429.1:20911787-21199287 GCF_018296145.1 Oncorhynchus tshawytscha | reverse complement strand
GGGGATGATTATAGACTTCCTCCTAGTGAGAAAGAGAGAGAGAGAGGGGATGATTATAGACTTCCTCCTAGTGAGAGAGAGAGAGAGAGGGGATGATTATAGACTTCCTCCTAGTGAGAGAGAGAGAGAGAGAGAGAGAGAGAGGGGATGATTATAGACTTCCTCCTAGTGAGAGAGAGAGAGAGAGAGAGAGAGAGAGAGGATGATTATAGACTTCCTCCTAGAGAGAGAGAGAGAGAGAGAGGGGATGATTATAGACTTCCTCCTAGTGAGAGAGAGAGAGAGAGAGAGAGAGAGGGGATGATTATAGACTTCCTCCTAGTGAGAGAGAGAGAGAGAGAGAGGGATGATTATAGACTTCCTCCTAGTGAGAGAGAGAGAGAGAGGGGATGATTATAGACTTCCTCCTAGTGAGAGAGAGAGAGAGAGGGGTTGATTATAGACTTCCTCCTAGTGAGAGAGAGAGAGGGGATGATTATAGACTTCCTCCTAGTGAGAGAGAGATGATTATAGACTTCCTCCTAGTGAGAGAGAGAGGGATGATTATAGACTTCCTCCTAGTGAGAGAGAGAGGGGATGATTATAGACTTCCTCCTAGTGAGAGAGAGAGGGGATGATTATAGACTTCCTCCTAGTGAGAGAGAGAGGGGATGATTATAGACTTCCTCCGAGTGAGAGAGAGAGGGGATGAATATAGACTTCCTCCAGCCATTACTGGATCCTTTATTCATCCTGGTGAGTCATCATTGTGAACAAATGATCTGCTATAATAATCACAACCTTGTTCAACTGTCTATCTTATTCAGTGTACTTTCAGCAACTACTCATTAACGTAAGGCACCCTGTGCTCATATAACAGTTTATACAGCTATACTGTATTATACGGAATGTGTTCATTGATGCCTAGTGACAGACCTTCTCCAGTTCTTTCTGGGGAGCTCCCTCTTTCCTCAGTCGGTCCAGCTCAATACACTTAGCGTGGTATCCCTCCCTGAACTTCTGGAGGTGACCACTCTGCACCTGGACGGCCTGAACAGCGTCCAGGGTCCCCACCTGCTCCTCCTTGGTCTGTGAGAAACACACCATGCACATATTATTAAAATGTTCATTATATATTTAAGCCATAATGCCTGAGGGGGTGTGGTATATGGCCATATACCACAGCTAAGGGCAGTTCTTACGCACAACGCAACATGGAGTGCCTGGATACAGCCCTTAGCCGTGGTATATTGGCCATATATCACAAACCCCGAGGCGCCTTACTGCTATTATAAACTGGTTACCAACATAATTAGAGCAGAAAAAAATGTATGTTCTCTCATACCCGTTGTATACGGTCTGATATACCATGGCTTTCAGCCAATCAGCATTCAGGGCTCAAACCACCCAGTTTATAATATAATATAGTGAATGATGTGGGGGATAGAGGGGTCGTGATCATAGAAAAATATGGTGAGAAGTGTTACCTTGCGATGAACTTTGACCTGCTCGTCACCATACTTGTTGATGTCCCGGATGAGGTCATTCATTTTACGCATCAGCTCCAGGTGGCAGAGAGCCAGCTTGTCGGATGACACCCGGAACAAGTCCCACATAGGAGCAAACGTCCTGTGAGACATAGAGCAATAAGTCACCTACAGTACAAGGTCCTAACACCAACATCGTGTTTTTTAAAAATCTAATAATCACATACATTAACAGATGCGATTTCATACATTTTGTTTGAACGGTAATATGACATTAAAGTTAAATATTTATGGTGCATTTCTAGAGTTAAACAAACCATAGCAGGCCAGGGTCTATGGTTTACTGGGTCGTAGCAGGCCGGGGTCTACGACCCAGTAAACCATAGACCCTGGCCTGCTATGACCCAGTAAACCATAGACCCTGGCCAAGAGAATCAAACCATACAGACAAACTCCTGTAAATCCTATAGGCACCCTGCCAGCATATGAAACAGTTGATTTCATTTTAAACTGAGATGTTGATGTCAAGAGTTTTCTAACATACTCACCCTAGTGGGCTTCCATTGCTTGCCATTTTGGCCAGTTTGCTCATGGACTTGGAGTAGGTCTCCTCGATGGCAGCCCTGAGAACCACAGATAGATCGATATATTCCTGAAGAGCCCGTGGCTGGTAAGTAACAAACCAGGCAGAGTGATGGTCTATGAGGTCTCAGCCTTGGAAATCCTGCATCCAACTACAGATAAATCTAAACTCGTCCCCTTCCGGCTCACACAAAACAACTGCATATCTTACTAGCATAATGTCATATTATCATGTACAGAGCAGAATAAAGCACAAACAACCAGGCAAAGGGAAAATAAATATTTAGCTTCAATCCTGTAAATGTTGCCCTGACCCAAATGTAAATAATAAAATGGCCTCAATTCTGCAGGAGGAACATACATCTTTAATACCCATCTGTAGCACCCACGGAGAAGAAAGTAGATCAGTATATCTGGGGGGTAACAACCCCCTCTCACCCTGACAAGGAAAGAGCAATGTAATAAACAAACAAATCAGTGCAGTTTCACAGGCCTCCGGCAACAGACACAGCTCTTTATGGAGAACAAGTACACCTTGAAGAGGGGTAGCTAGGCCTACAAAGGGTTAGAATACATGACATTCAACTTTTAGATACATAGAACATCCAGATTGAGAAAGAGCTCCTCTGCACTGAGCGTGGGGAACCAATCAGCTCAATGGGTTGGTTACTCTGTCTGTCATGAGGGGGATCTTCCCTGCAATGTCTTGTTTCATTTCCTGACTGACACTTTGTTCTCTCCAAGTAGATAACTGAATTTCCTCCCTTCTGTGGGGAATCTGCAGTGGTTCGGATCTTATGAATAAAAGTCAAGACTATGACATTGGTCTGACAGTGCAGGTTGTTGTCTTCCCCTCTGGGGAGAAAAGCCCTGTAAGGCCCAGGCTTAAATACTACAATGAGTGTTCAACTTCCAGCTAATTGACTCATTAACAGACTGAATAAAGACAGACGATTTCTGGGAAAACAATCCAGGAGGATTATTCAGACTGACATGTTACCGGAGCTGAGTGCCCAGATAACAGGCAAACACACAGCTACTGCAAGTGTGTGTGTATATTTGTATAGTAAGACAGGGAGCTCCTTGTCTTGAGGGCCATGTCTTGTATTGCGTGAGAGTGTGTGTGTCTCTCTTAACACTCCCATGTGCTGGCCTGAGTTCAAATGCAGCCCAGTTATGTGGATTAGAAGGCAGGGGAGACTGATAGTGCAGAGGAAGGGCTCGAAGACATGACTATGAAAGGAAGCGACAAGGCCCTGTAGCCAGTATTGGAATCAGTCTTTTTAAAAAGGCAAACTTCAAAACATTTATGAGCGTTTAGAAAAATGACTTTTTGAAATGGATGGATGAGTTGAAAGGCAAACTGATTAAGAAACATCACTCCCACGTCACTCATGTACCACCTCTCCGGAACATCCCAGCCCAAACAACACCTCACCTCTCACGGACAAACTCTGCCAGCTCCTTGGTTGCAATCTGGCCATGCTTCATGTTGTGGTACAACACATCAAAACCTGCATTCTTCTCCCCCTGCAAAAAGCACAGACAACACCTTGGTGAGCCACAGAATTAGATTGTACTGCATCTAAGGGATTTATAGATTCCTCAACATGAAAGATGTGACAAATAGCAGGCGATGGCAGACAAACCTACGACCTCAGGAAATAGAGGTTTTTCTTATTTAAATTCACTCAACACTTCTGTTACTTATTCATTGAGGACCCTTGGAGCATAGTAGCATTGAACACAAACAAAACAAATACTGTTTTCTTTCATCATGACCTTTAAAATATTGTGGATGTTTCTCTTGTTGTTAAGCAACCAGAACCAAGGTTGACACAGGGTTGGAGAAAACAGACATGACTTTCTCTCTCCAACAGAAGTATGCCTGGGAGCTGGTGATGCCATAAACACAACTCATGTTGTTTTCTTCCATGACCTTTAATACTGTGGCTGTCTTCTTGTTTCGCTCAGTGGGGAACCACAATCATGACACTGGTTTAAGGAAACAGAAATACATTTTTCATAGACAGGCCGACTGCAAGCCGAGTTGTTCTTCAGAAAGTCATTTTCATTGGCCGAAGTAGTCTTTCCACAGGGTCCATGCAAATTTCAGATCTATTGTTCTATAGCATTAAATCAGAATTTGCATTGACCCAAAGTGTGCAGAAACTTTCTCCTTTTGTATTCCTGCACCTTAGCAGCCTTGTGCAGATTTCATCAAGACTGGCACAGGGAAGGCAATGTGAACTAGAAGTTTAAATCAGGATTCCCTTCCTACAGACAATACAACAACAACAAAGAGTTATCACATAACAGCAGAGTTAACAGAGGCAGTGTTAAAAATAGCCTGTTCCTTGAAGCCCCCACTTTGATGTCAACAGCGGGGCGTTGTGTAGGCTGTCCTGACAGGCAGGTGGCTGCACCTCAACACTAGAAATACCCTGCTAGAGAGGGACACGCTTTTAGTAGCAGGGGAATGGCTGGAATGCCAAGGTTCCCAGAGAGAAGCTAGGAGTAGGCCAACACCACAGTTAGACACCACAACACCAGTTACAGACACCACAGTTACAGACACCACAACACCACAGTTACAGACACCACACACACACCACCACAGTTACACACAAACACCACCACAGTTAGACACACACCACCACAGTTACAGACACCACACACACACACACCACCACAGTTACAGACACCACACACACACCACCACAGTTACAGACACCACACACACACACCACCACAGTTACAGACACCACACACACACCACCACAGTTACAGACACCACACACACACACACACACACACACACACACCACCACAGTTACAGACACCACACACACACCACCACAGTTACAGACACCACACACACACACACACACACACACCACCACAGTTACAGACACCACACACACACACACACACACACACCACCACAGTTACAGACACCACACACACACACACCACCACAGTTACAGACACCACACACACACCACCACAGTTACAGACACCACACACACACCACCACAGTTACAGACACCACACACACCACCACAGTTACAGACACCACACACACACACCACCACAGTTACAGACACCACACACACACCACCACAGTTAGACACCACACACACACCACCACAGTTACAGACACCACACACACACCACCACAGTTACAGACACCACACACACACCACCACAGTTACAGACACCACACACACACCACCAGTCACCACACACACACCACCACAGTTACAGACACCACACACACACCACCACAGTTACAGACACCACACACACACACACACACACCACCACAGTTACAGACACCACACACACACCACCACAGTTACAGACACCACACACACACCACCACAGTTAGACACCACACACACACACACACACCACCACAGTTACAGACACCACACACACCACCACAGTTACAGACACCACACACACAACCACAGTTACAGACACCACACACACACACCACCACAGTTACAGACACCACACACACACCACCACAGTTACAGACACCACACACACACCACCACAGTTACAGACACCACACACACACCACCACAGTTACAGACACCACACACACACCACCACAGTTACAGACACCACACACACACCACCACAGTTACAGACACCACACACACACCACCACAGTTACAGACACCACACACACACCACCACAGTTACAGACACCACACACACACACACACACCACCACAGTTACAGACACCACACACACACACACACACCACCACAGTTACAGACACCACACACACACACCACCACAGTTACAGACACCACACACACACACACACACCACCACAGTTACAGACACCACACACACACACACCACCACAGTTACAGACACCACACACACACACACACCACCACAGTTACAGACACCACACACACACACCACCACAGTTACAGACACCACACACACACACACCACCACAGTTACAGACACCACACACACACCACCACAGTTACAGACACCACACACACACACACCACCACAGTTAAAGACACCACCACAGATAAAGACACCACACACACACCACCACAGTTACAGACACCACACACACACACACCACCACAGTTACAGACACCACACACACACACACACACACACACAGTTACAGACACCACACACACACACACCACAGTTACAGACACCACACACACACACACACACACACACACACCACCACAGTTACAGACACCACACACACCACCACAGTTACAGACACCACACACACACCACCACAGTTAAAGACACCACCACAGTTACAGACACCACACACACACCACCACAGTTACAGACACCACACACACACACACCACCACAGTTACAGACACCACACACACACACACACCACCACAGTTACAGACACCACACACACCACCACAGTTACAGACACCACACACACACACACACACACACACCACAGTTAAACACCACACACACACACCACCACAGTTACAGACACCACACACACACACACCACCACAGTTACAGACACCACACACACACACACACCACCACAGTTACAGACACCACACACACACACACACCACCACAGTTACAGACACCACACACACACCACCACAGTTACAGACACCACACACACACCACCACAGTTACAGACACCACACACACACACACACACCACCACAGTTACAGACACCACACACACACCACCACAGTTACAGACACCACACACACACCACCACAGTTACAGACAGCACACACACAACACCACAGTTACAGACACCACACACACAACACCAGTTACAGACACCACACACACACACCACCAGTTACAGACACCACACACACACACACCACCACAGTTACAGACACACACCACCACAGTTACAGACACACACACCACCACAGTTACAGACACCACACACACACACACACACACACACCACCACAGTTACAGACACACACCACCACAGTTACAGACACACACACCACCACAGTTACAGACACACACACCACCACAGTTACAGACACCACACACACACACACACCACCACAGTTACAGACACCACACACACAACACCAGTTACAGACACCACACACACACAACACCACAGTTACAGACACCACACACACACACACACACACCACCACAGTTAGACACCACACACACACACACACCACCACAGTTACAGACACACACACCACCACAGTTAGACACCACACACACACACACACACACCACAGTTACAGACACCACACACACACCACCACAGTTACACACACACACACCACCACAGTTACAGACACACGCACCACCACAGTTAGACACCACACACACACACACCACCACAGTTACAGACACCACACACGCCACCACCACAGTTATAGACACCACACACACACACACACACACACCACAGTTAGACACACCACACACACACCACCACAGTTACAGACACACCACCACAGTTACAGACACCACACACACCACCACAGTTACAGACACCACAGTTACACACACACACCACCACAGTTACACACACACACACCACCACCACAGTTACAGACACACACACCACCACAGTTACAGACACCACACACACACACACACACCACAGTTACAGACACCACACACACACACCACCACCACAGTTACAGACACCACACACACACACACACCACCACCACAGTTACAGACACCACACACACACACACCACCACCACAGTTACAGACACCACACACACACACCACCACCACAGTTACAGACACCACACACACACACCACCACCACAGTTACAGACACCACACACACACACCACCACCACAGTTACAGACACCACACACACACACCACCACCACAGTTACAGACACCACACACACACACACACACACAACCACAGTTACAGACGCCACACACACACACACCACCACAGTTACAGACACCACAGTTACAGACACCACACACACCACCACAGTTACAGACACCACACACCACCACAGTTAGACACCACACACACACACACCACCACAGTTACAGACACACACCACCACAGTTACAGACACCACACACACACACACACACACACCACCACAGTTACAGACACCACACACACACACACACACCACCACAGTTACAGACACCACACACACACACCACCACAGTTACAGACACCACACACACACCACCACAGTTACAGACACCACACACACACACACACACACCACCACAGTTAGACACCGCACACACACACCACCAGAGTTACAGACACCACACACACACACAACACCACAGTTAGACACCACACACACACACACACACACCACCACAGTTACAGACACACACCACCACAGTTACAGACACCACACACACACACACACACACACCACCACGTACACGGTACCGGTAAAATATGAGCCTATGACAATAATTAATACAAAATGTCAAGAAAATAGTGGGCTGTTACACTAGTATTTATCATTACCGCACACACACACCACCACAGTTACAGACACCACACACACACACCACCACAGTTACAGACACCACACACACACACACACACACACACACACACACCACCACAGTTACAGACACCACACACACACACACCCACCACAGTTAGACACCACACACACACACACACCACCACAGTTACAGGCACACACCACCACAGTTACAGACACCACACACACACACACCACCACAGTTAGACACCACACACACACACACACACCACCACAGTTACAGACACACACCACCACAGTTAGACACCACACACACCACCACAGTTACAGACACCACACACACACACACACACACACACACACCACAGTTAGACACCACACACACACCACCACAGTTACAGACACCACACACACACACACCACCACAGTTACAGACGCCACACACACACAAACCACCACAGTTACAGACGCCACACACACCACCACAGTTACAGACGCCACACCCACCACCACAGTTAGACACCACACACACACCACCACAGTTACAGACACCACACACACACACACCACCACAGTTAGACACCACACACACCACCACAGTTACAGACACCACACACACACACACCACCACAGTTAGACACCACACACACACACACACACACACCACCACAGTTACAGACACACACCACCACAGTTACAGACACCACACACACCACCACAGTTACAGACACCACACACACACACACACACACACACACACACCACAGTTACAGACACACACCACCACAGTTACAGACACCACACACACACACCACAGTTACAACCACACACACACACCACCACAGTTACAGACACCACACACACACCACCACAGTTACAGACACCACACACACACACACCACCACAGTTAGACACCACACACACACACCACCAGAGTTACAGACACACACCACCACAGTTAGACACACACACACACACACACACACCACAGTTACAGACACACACCACCACAGTTACAGACACCACACACACACACACACCACCACAGTTACAGACACCACACACACACACACCACCACAGTTACAGACACCACACACACACACACACACCACCACAGTTAGACACCACACACACACACACACACCACCACAGTTACAGACACACACCACCACAGTTACAGACACCACACACACACACCACCACAGTTACAGACACACACCACCACAGTTACAGACACCACACACACACACCACCACAGTTACAGACACCACACACACACACACCACAGTTACAGACACCACACACACACACACACACCACCACAGTTACAGACGCCACACACACACACACACCACCACAGTTAGACACCACAGTTACAGACACCACACACACCACCACAGTTACAGACACCACACACCACCACAGTTACAGACACCACACACACACACACACACACACACACACACACACACACACCACAGTTAGACACCACACACACACACCACCACAGTTACAGACACACACCACCACAGTTACAACCACACACACACACACACACACACACACCACCACAGTTACAGACACCACACACACACACACCACCACAGTTAGACACCACACACACACACACACACACACACACACCACAGTTACAGACACCACACACACACACACCACCACAGTTACAGACGCCACACACACACACCACCACAGTTACAGACACCACAGTTACAGACACCACACACACCACCACAGTTACAGACACCACACACCACCACAGTTACAGACACCACACACACACACCACCACAGTTAGACACCACACACACACACACACACACCACCACAGTTACAGACACACACCACCACAGTTACAGACACCACACACACACACACACCACCACAGTTACAGACACACACCACCACAGTTAGACACCACACACACACCACCACAGTTACAGACACCACACACACACACACAACCACAGTTACAGACACCACACACACACACACCACCACAGTTACAGACGCCACACACACCACCACAGTTACAGACGCCACACACACCACCACAGTTACAGACGCCACACACACCACCACAGTTACAGACGCCACACACACCACCACAGTTACAGACGCCACACACACCACCACAGTTACAGACACCACACACACACACCACCACAGTTAGACACCACACACACACACCACCACAGTTACAGACACACACCACCACAGTTACAGACACCACACACACCACCACAGTTAGACACCACACACACACCACCACAGTTACAGACACACACCACCACAGTTACAGACACCACACACACACACCACCACAGTTACAGACACCACACACACACACACACACACCACCACAGTTACAGACACCACACACACACCACAGTTACAGACACCACACACACACACACACACACACACCACCACAGTTAGACACCACACACACCAGAGTTAGACACCACACACACACACACCACCACAGTTACAGACACACACCACCACAGTTACAGACACACACCACCACAGTTACAGACACCACACACACACACACACACACCACAGTTACAACCACACACACACACACACCACAGTTAGACACCACACACACACACACACACACCACCACAGTTACAGACACACACCACCACAGTTACAGACACCACACACACACACCACCACAGTTACAGACACCACACACACACACACACACACCACCACAGTTACAGACACCACACACACACACACACACACACACACACCACCACAGTTACAGACACCACACACACACCACCACAGTTGACACCACACACACACCACCACAGTTACAGACGCCACACACACCACCACAGTTAGACGCCACACACACCACCACAGTTAGACGCCACACACACCACCACAGTTACAGACACCACACACACACACACACACCACCACAGTTACAGACACCACACACACACACCACCACAGTTACAGACACCACACACACCACCACAGTTACAGACACCACACACACACACACACCACCACAGTTACAGACACCACACACACACACACCACCACAGTTAGACACCACACACACACACACCACCACAGTTACAGACACACACCACCACAGTTACAGACACCACACACACCACAGTTAGACACCACACACACACACACACCACCACAGTTACAGACACACACCACCACAGTTACAGACACCACACACACACACACACACACCACCACAGTTAGACACCACACACACCAGAGTTAGACACCACACACACACACACACCACCACAGTTACAGACACACACCACCACAGTTACAGACACACACCACCACAGTTACAGACACCACACACACACACACCACACACACCACAGTTACAGACACCACACACACACACACACACCACAGTTAGACACCACACACACACACACACACCACCACAGTTACAGACACACACCACCACAGTTAGACGCCACACACACCACCACAGTTACAGACGCCACACACACACACACACACACCACCACAGTTACAGACACCACACACACACCACCACAGTTACAGACACCACACACACCACCACAGTTACAGACACCACACACACACACACCACCACAGTTAGACACCACACACACCAGAGTTAGACACCACACACACACACACACACCACCACAGTTACAGACACACACCACCACAGTTACAGACACACACCACCACAGTTACAGACACCACACACACACACACACACACACACACACACCACCACAGTTACAGACACCACACACACACACCACCACAGTTACAGACACCACACACACACACACCACAGTTACAGACACCACACACACACACACACACACACCACCACAGTTAGACACCACACACACCAGAGTTAGACACCACACACACACACACACCACCACAGTTACAGACACACACCACCACAGTTACAGACACACACCACCACAGTTACAGACACCACACACACACACACACCACAGTTAGACACCACACACACACACACCACCACAGTTAGACACCACACACACACACACACCACCACAGTTACAGACACACACCACCACAGTTACAGACACCACACACACCACCACAGTTAGACACCACACACACACACACACCACCACAGTTACAGACACACACCACCACAGTTACAGACACCACACACACACACACACACACACACACAGTTACAGACACCACACACACACACACACACACACACACACCACCACAGTTACAGACACCACACACCACAGTTACAGACACCACACACACACACCACCACAGTTAGACACCACACACACCAGAGTTAGACACCACACACACACACACACACCACCACAGTTACAGACACACACCACCACAGTTACAGACACCACACACACACACACACCACCACAGTTACAGACACACACCACCACAGTTACAGACACCACACACACACACCACCACAGTTACAGACACCACACACACACACACACACACACCACAGTTACAGACGCCACACACACACACCACCACAGTTACAGACGCCACACACACACACCACCACAGTTACAGACGCCACACACACACCACCACAGTTACAGACGCCACACACACCACCACAGTTACAGACGCCACACACACCACCACAGTTACAGACGCCACACACATCACCACAGTTACAGACGCCACACACACACACACACACACACCACCACAGTTACAGACACCACACACACCACCACAGTTACAGACACCACACACACACACACACCACCACAGTTACAGACACCACACACACACACACACCACCACAGTTAGACACCACACACACAAACACAATCGTTGCTTTGAGACGTCGGTCTACTCAGGCAGGAGAGTGGTGATGGGCTGATGGCCTCAGTAGGGGTCAAAGGATTTGGATTCAAATCCAGGGTTAAAAGTAAGGCGGTACGGTCTGGTACGCCGTCCCAGCAAAATAAATAGTGGAGGTACACGGTACCGGTAAAATATGAGCCTATGACAATAATTAATACAAAATGTCAAGAAAACAGTGGGCTGTTACACTAGTATTTATCATTACCGCATGTCAGAGGCATGAAAAACAGGTGGTATAACTCCAAAATGTGATGTGGTTTGACGAGAACACACATTTTGCCGAGGCAGAGAAGTGTGGGCGACACAGAGACGCGTGCGGACAGTAATGGACACTTCCATTCTGTCCTAATGACAATCGCCACATGTCATTACACTTGTTGGTGTTTTGTTTCCGTTCACCACTGTTTAGAAGATATTGTGAGTGGATGAACGTGCCCGGGTAACCTCGTAAAGGAGCCCTTTGATGGGATCCTTTTATAAATCAGATGGAAACATCATGACTGGTTGCGTTTATGCCACAATTAAAGGAAAACATTGTATTTTTTTTAAGTTACATTTCAAATCTTTATGACTAGGCCCACAGAGATCCTATTGAATTAATAGGGGTTCTATACGTAATACATAGAGGTCCCGTACCAGGAGGAAATTACATCTACTCTCATCCCTGGTTCAAACCCATTTGATTAGTTAACTACAGACATGCAGTCAGTGGTGTAAAGTACGTAAGTAAAAATACCCAACAAAAAACTACTTAAGTAGTACTTTAAAGTATCTGTACTTTACTACTCATATTTTTGACAACTTTTACTTCACTATGTTCCAACAGAAAATAAAGGTACTTTTTACCCAAAAGTACTCACTACATGTGAAATGCTTAGCAGGACAGGAAATTGATCCAATTTATGCACTTATTAAGAGAACACCTGGCCATCCCTCTGACCTGCCAGACTCACTAAACACAAATGCATCTTTTGTAAATTGTCTGAGTGTTGGAGTGTGCCCCTGGCGATCCGTACATTTAAATTCAAACACAAAGTAAATGGTGCCGTCTGCTTTGCTTAATAAGGAATTTGAAATTATTTATACTTTTACTTTTGATACTTAAGTATATTTTAGCAATTACATTTACTTTTAATACCAAAGTATATTTACAACCAAATACTTTTAGACTTTTACTAAAGTAGTATTTTACTGTTACTTGAGTAACCTTCTATTAAGGTATCGGGTACTTTTTCCACCACTGCATGCAGTACACTAGTTAAATGCAGAGATTTGAATTCACATGTGATTCTCCAATACCTTTCCTTCTCTATGGAAGTGAAATTAAGCCATAGTCTTTGTCCATCCCTCTCTCCCTTCTGCACCCAGAGGAAGGTGACCTGCCCTGCTCAGCCCGAAACACAAAGCAGGTATATAGTTCCCTTCACTATGCTAACCTCTCTGACTAGGTGCTGTATCCCCAGTGTGAATGCCACACACAATCTAAAACATAGCCTACAGTATTATCATATAAGGCATTGCTGATCATTAAAACATATTAGCAAATAGCCAAAAACAAAGCAACAATGATATTCAATCACCAGGTCCCAAGCAGTCATCCATGCAGTGAATGTAAGGATGAGTGACAGGTGATTTGCAGAAAAGGAATCCCAAACAAACAATACACAAAGCTACTACTGTTCAAGTCAGTCCAACTGCCAAACAACTTCTCTGTGAAAGGAGCTAAAGACACACCAAGGCCTTAGTCAGCTAGACATTAAAGGCTTATTTCACAAAAACACAATAGCCTAATCTAAAGAGTCAGGCCTAATTCCCATTTCTGGTCTCAATCGAAGCTGATAACTATGGACACATTTGTGCTTTAGAAATTAGTATGAACATTATTTTGTCAGCTAATGAAAACAATAGGTACATTTAATATAGTGTCTAGGCTTTATGAACAACTCCTATAATGCCGTTGTTTCCTGAAAGGAGAAATAACGACTGGCTAAAATCGGGACTCCCTAAAAACACAATACAAGTGACTTTTTGAAGCAGGTTAGGAGAGCATTAGGAACCCTTTTTCTAACCTTAACCTAATTCTCCTAACCAGCTGTTAATTCTCCCACCCTGGTACGACAAAGTCGTAGCTGTATCGAAGTGGCATGTTCCTCAGGTAACAGACACAGTGAGCTCTTTCATTAATGTGACAGACGTGTTTGTTTGTGTATGTATGTTTCGAGATGTCAGTATCGCACCCTAAAAGAAATGTATAATCCAAAGATGTCCTAAGAGTTAAATCCATGACTAGAATGATGAATTATAGCTAAACCCATCATGTTCCATCTGAGATCATTCATCACACAGACCTGTTTCATATTCCACACCATGACCAGCAGTCATTGACAGTTATTTTTCAGTCTGATTTATGCAGCTCCCCTAAGAAAGTTTTGCTCATGCAAGAGAGAGCTCATTACAATGACAATGTGATCTGTGGGAGACGAGAGGAGCGACAGAGGGTCTGTGTGGAGGCACCCAGACAACTCAACTTTCTCACCATGGCTGAGATTCATTAGTACTCCATGCAACACAGAGCAGCATTGTCTGTCAGTCCAGTCAGGTAATGCCCAGGTTCATGTTTTACAGGTTTTAGCTACAGTCGTTGTTTAACACATCACCGGACCCATCTGTTTCTCCTGAGGAGCAGGGTGCCCCTTGGGAGGTTTGGGTTGGGGGTCTGCTCACTCACTCCTTCCAGAACATCCTAAACTCTCACCCAGCGAGCGGTGCTCCCACATCCAGCAGCCTCCCCTCTCTCTCTCCCTCCCTGCCCACTGCAGTTAGCCAATCAAGACTTGCTGCCCCATTTCATCTTTGTACTGTGCAGCGCAGCCAGCTAACGACTCTCACTTGTTTCAAATTAGAAGTATCCCTGGCTTTCCCCCTCAGGCATGAACAAAAATAATTACTGTACAAACGAGGCCTGGGATGCTCCTTTAAACGGTGTGCTGGAAGGCAGGCCTCATTGGGAACTGGCGTGGTTAAATAAAGAAGCCGTGTCTGGATCCCCCTGCTAGAGCGTGTCCGGCTTAATTAGGTAAGTGTGGTTACCTCCTTGGCCAGTTACAAGAGTTGTGGTTAAACACCAGTGTAGCGCTGCACTATGGGAAGCAGGTTCTGTGGCCAGAGTAGCAGCGAGTAGCAGTGTCTTAGTGAGGGGATCTGGTGTCGGAGGACATTTTTGTGCTGTGATGCAGGGGGGGCACACAGTAACAGAACAGACCTGGCACACAGTAACAGAACAGAAAGTCTGTCCCTCTCTCACTGGTCAGCAGAATAAACAACCCTGCCTTCCAATCCATTGATCAACAACTCCATCAGGCCTGGCTAGTGAAGGACATTTCAAATCAAATGTATTTATAAAGCCCTTTTTACGTCAGCCGATGTCAAAGTGCATACATTTCCTACCCTATTTTCAGAGTTGTATATAATATATGTGGTATGACATGACATAGTAGGCCTATATGGTATGACAATGATAACATAGTTGGAGAGACCCAGGTTAGTATCCGTGGAAAGAGACCGTCTAGCTGACTCATGGAGGTTTTGTGCTTACGGGCAATCCCACGGAAGAGTGTCAGCAACACCCCTAGTATCTCAGCACACCACTTCCGCATCTAAAGGACTGCCTCACTGAGTCCCCAAAACAACCCATCACCTACACTAGTTGATACCTGGTCCATAGCGCCTGGGAGAGACCAGCAGTATCCCTGTGTAGAACTACTCTGGACATCACTTTATGCTGAGATCAGATCACAGCACCGATCCCTGTCCCTGTTGCCACACTGATTAATGGCTTCAGTGCCCCATTGGGCTGCAGGGGAGGGAATGGAGCCCAGCGGTACACGTGAGACCCTGAGTTTAGGACTAACCCATGACAGAGACTGAACACAATGCACACACACCCAAACACACTGCAGTCCGCACTCATGCTTCTATTACCATCACTAGAACACTTGCATCTGGCCTCAGGAACCTGAAGGCAAATTCCCTGAAATGTCTCTATGTAGCGGTACAGTAATCCACTATCCTGCTGCCATTCATCTAATTTAGCAGAGCAAAAGATAGATAGATAGAGAGAGGGTCCTCTGGTAACATTCCTGCCCATCCATCTCAGCCACTGGGTTTACATTCGTCCGCTCCGGACCTTAGAGCCCAGTGAGTCCCAGAGACACAGCCAGGCACAAATTGACGAGGGAAGAGCAGAGGCAACACTGGGTTCATTCTGCTGATTAATGATTGGTTGGGTATAATTCACCTAGGAGAGCAGGGCCCATTTCCTGGAACAGACAGACAGTGTACCTTGATGAGGCCTAGCAGAGAACTATATAAAAAGACATGGATGATTCATCCAACACAAAGTCCTGCTAGAATTCCTAATGGTAGTGCATTAGTGGGTCTAGACTCTGGAGCAACAGACTGAATGGACCGTTCTTCGGTAAAAAGGAGAAATTAAAGGATTCATGGTGTTCAATGCGAGAGCACCCATTCAGCAATTTCAAAGGGGAATTGGATATCAGGGGCATTAACATATCTATATTGGGATCAGTGGCGATTTTAGCATGTAAATCTTGGTAGGGCAAGATGGCATGCATTTTTTTAATGCATGCCAGCAAAGCAATTACACAACACAAACAATACATAAAACGGTGCCTAAACTGTTGGGCCTACATAAAGTTGTCCCAACAGCAGAGCTGTCTTTTCAGCACCATGGAGTGAATCCTTACCACCGATACACGTGGCCATCAGTGGAGCCTTGTCCGGCAACGGAACAGTTCATTCAGCCTCATTTACTGCCTTTAAAAAATAAAAATTTTAGAATGGCTGACTTGCTTAAACAAAATGTGGTTTCTACTGACAATTGAGATATACAAACTATGGCATAAGGGAACGATGAGCAGATAACAGGCAATCTGTAATATCGATTAAGACAATGAGAGAGCGAAGACGGATGTAGTCAATATAATGATTTGTTCAGCACTTTTGAAATGTACAGTGACAGAATTCCGAACATGGGCCATTCTTACAGTATTCTCCCTGTTCACCAAGTCAGAACCGTAGGATAAATAAGGGGGCATATAAGCAGACAATAAAAGCTCTTAGAAATGTCATCATCATCAAATATTGTCTAAAACAGGCTATAGGCTACATGTGCACCACCAAGTCAGAACAGTAGGCTACGTTATGAGGGAGAAAGGGAGAAAATTATTAGGGTGAGGCACATGGGCTACAAACAGCATACACTTAGTATTACTTTCTTAGCTACAGTATACATATCTCCCTGGCATATTACATCATTTATGCAGCAGTATACAAGACATTTTTGGACTCAGTTATGCTGTGCTCACTTGAACAGGAAGGTGGTATTGCAGCCCTTCTTGGGGAATTCTGGAAAAAAAACAAGGTTGAATCATGACGTCAGTGATCTTCAGGTCGGAGCTCTAGAAAGAGGCCAGAGTTCCCGACTTGGAATTCCAAGTTGGATGACCGACCAAAATGTATTCCCCCCCCCCCAGTGAGCCACGGATTCCAAACCACTCATTGTTGAATATGCAATTTCCAACTTGTGTAATGTTTATATCCAATGGCAATGAGCACCGATACATTTTATCTACAATTTCTCCTCATATGACAAGGATTTGTCAGTAGATTGTCCACGTGATTCATGACTGCTTGTCTAGAGGAAAGCTACGATTTTGAAAGTATGATGTTGACATGATCAGTCCAATCAAAGCTACGGTAGATATGTGATTTGACATAATTTTATCTGTGGCCAATGACCTGGAGCTTTCTTGGATGGGCACTTCTAATGTAAATCTATGGCAGCACCCAAGGGGCTTGAACTTACAAGCTCTCCCTGTAGATTTTGTGGTGATGTAGTGTCCCCATGAGTGACAGAACACTGAGCCAATCACAGCGCAACTAGAGAAGATTCCTAACCCCTACGCTCTGTATTTTCCTCTGGCTGCCCCTCCACCACAGAAAGCACTGAGCTAGGCTGAAACACCTGCATTTCGGAGCTGACTTACTCAAGAAAGCAAAGAGACCATGTTTGTACGCGGCTTTATTAACTCAAATGTTGTTTTTTTTACATTGTTTGCAAACTGATATGTGACACGTATTAATGCCAAACAGGTGGGGCTCAAAACAGGTGCCCTGAATGACGGGTCGCCACTGGTTGGGATGAAAACACTGAATGGAGCATTACACCCAAACTGTACTCACCCTTCTTTCATCTGAAAGGAAGGAGTCATTCTACTCCCAAGGACTTGGAGTGAGGACTTCATTAAGAATGCACCTAATCATAACAGATGGCAATTCCTCATCCTTCCCTCTGTTGACTAATTAAGACTAGGAAGAGAAGCCAACATCATTATGTAGATGGAAAATATGGAAGTCACACAGTGCCGCCTGTAGACACAGAATGGTGTTCGACTATCAGAGAGAGTTGCATCCCTCCTGGTTTGAGTTGGAGGGAAGCACCTTTGACCAACCTTTGTTCCACACAATGGAGGTCTCTGCTCCCCTCCATAGGCATGGAGGCCCTGCTGCCTGCAGCCACACAAAGGCAGCCAGGATCACATGACTTGCTGCTGGTCAGCCAGCAGGCAGGCAGAGCAGACAAGACAATCCGACACACTCTGCTCCTCACAACAACACACTCAAAACTGCCTCCGTCACAGTCAGTAACACAACAACTCCACAAAATGAGGACAGAGGGGATCCACCACAGAGAAAGGCTTCATGTACATAGACAAACAAGCACATACTTTCATAATAAGATATCCCTCAACAACGAAACAATACAACTTTAGAGTCTCAAAATGTTGCGACCTATAAAAACCTTTGAATTCCATAAAGGATAGGAATCTAATTTCCTTGAATTTAATTCAAATGGATGGCTGGTATAGTTTCCTCTTTGACTCAATTTTTACTTTAACTTTTTGCCACAGCGTCCTTCCCAAAATATCCTTCCCCTTTCACGGTGAGGGGGCAGTGGCCGTGTACTAGAACTAGGACACACCTGAAATAGCTCAGCCAGGTGTGCAGAGGAGAGCAGTACACAGGCATAGTCCCCCTAGGAGCAGCTGACTAATGTCTTCTCCAGTCTCTCCTATCAGACTAGTGGGGCTACAGTCAGGGTTACATTGCTGTCATGCTTATTATGTACCGTTATTGCACAGGTTATAGGACTGCTAGAACATATTGATGTGGTTCCTGTTGGTCCCTTTTCCAGGCATTGTAAAGATGTGATCTGTGTTCATCTGTGTGTCAGGAATGAACCCTGTGCCCCTACTCCCACCATCACCAAGGAGACTAGTCAGCCTCCGCTCTCTGATTCAGATAGATAACTCAGGAGACAGATTGGTAGAATGCAACATGATATGCTGTATGGTGGTGGTTCAGTATCATTCACAGAATATTCAATCTGAAAGTAAGGCATCATGACTCATGTGTGAATCAGGGAACGGACAGAATTGGCCAGTCAAGCTACATGCATTGGTGTCCATCTACAGAAGAGTTGTACAGCATTATCTGAAGGATAGGACCATGATTTCTACTGTCAGTGTCACATACAGTCTGAGTGTTTGGGTTTTTACTAGCTTCTGCAATCTGCATAGGAATGAGCAGTAAAAGGGTCTAGAGTGTTCATGTATAATGGCCCCCAAAACAAATCATCATAATGCAATCTGACTGTCAGTTGTCACCTCTCCATGTTGAGCTGCCAATGATCCTCATAGAACATAATGGTACATCAAATAGACTCACCCAGAAGTTGTTTTTAAAGAATGCCATCTTCACTCAGAGTTTTATAGGGATCTGCAATAAAGTGAGAGAAGAAAAAATTGTTACAGATGGGCCAGAAACAGAAACTAGCCCCCTGCTCTCCCCTATCAGTGACCAGAGTCAGCCAGTGGCACTGAACCAACATTCACACCAATAATGAGACACCTCTACAAATGGATTGTTGTTTTCACTGTGCTGAATTACTATGGATCTCTTGCTCTTGCAGTGGGCTGAATCTCCCTTTGTACAGGTACTGTAACAATGTATTGGGCTACATGAAAAGCCACCTCTCAGGCCCCAAAACAGACAGTGACACTTTACTGTACAAAGAATAAAGTGGAAACTTCTGAGGCGGTCTTATTAAAAACAAGCTGGCCTAAGCAAGTAGACAATAGATACCTTTAGTTTAATGAAGGCCAGAGTGTCCTGAGGGGACAGCCAGGGTTTCTTTAACAGTTCACTTCAAAAGAGATGGAGAGGCTGACACAGGGGAGGGAGGGGAGATAAGACTGATCTGACACAGCCACCAAGGAGAGTGTGCCCGATCAAGATGAATAAAGATCTCTCCGGTGTGCTCACTCATTCTGGCCATGTGTGCAGTAAAGAGCTGAGGCAATAGCCATACCTCCAATTCAACCCCCTCCCCAGAGTCACCTCCCAGACTGGGCCTGAAGCGATTGACAGCAGAGGGTCTACTAAGGTGAGGACACACAGAAAGAGCCTCTACAACACAGTGACTCAACAAGAACCATGGTCTCTTTTCTGACTATGAAGTGAGATTCGTGACCATGAGCTTCTGTTCTGGCAGAGCAGATTTCAATTGACTGGAGGCAGGAGGAAACATAGCAACAGCTGAACATACACCCCCTGACCCCCTATAGCGTTTCTCCACCCATCCACACTGCCTTCCACTGTGGGGGATTTCATTCCTGCTCAATTAGCGCCTAGCTATCTGCTCATCATGAATAATAGTAGCCTTCCAAGCACATAGCAAAGATGAATGAGTGGAAAAAGTGTGTGACTCTGCAGGCGCAGCGTTTCTCCAGAGAAGGCTGTAGGTTCCCTGTTATTTTGCTGCGAGGAGAGGGTAAGGTATGGTCCTTGCCTGGATGTGTTACATTGTGCTGACGGCAGGGCTTTCCCTCTGCTGGCACAATGGCTGACCCTAGCTCAGGCAGGACAACCTGCTGCTGGACAGGGGCACACACACACAATTAATTAACTCAGCATGGGGACCCTGGAGGGTTCTCGTTTGGCAGCATGGCTTAGGGCTAAAAGTGAGATACAGCAGCCAGCTACAAAGTACCCACTCTGCTCTACAACACTGATAGAGGAGAAGAGGAGAGGTGGAATAAGTTAGACAGAGGGATCTGTTTGGCTGTGTAGCTGGATCACTGGCTAGTGGTGGTGAGTGGTAAGCATAACGTGCCAGCCTTCACACACAGTTGTTGAGAGGAGAGATTGGTGTGGGGCTAGAATCATCAGTGGTGTAGTGGAGGCTATACACAGGAATATTTTTTATTTATTTAACTTGTCAGCGTGTCGCAACTCACGCTGACACGGTCGCCAGGTGTACTGCGTTTCCTCCGACACATTGGTGAAGCTGTCTTCCGGGTTAAGCGAGCAGTGTGGCAAGAAGCAGTGCGGCTTGGTTGGGTTGTGGAGGACTCACGGCTCTCGACCGTCGCCTCTCCCGAGTCCGTACGGGAGTTGCAGTGATGGGACAAGACTAACTACCAATTGGATATCACGAAACTGGGGAGAAAAAGGGGTAAAAAAAATTATCAAAGGCTATGAAATAAAGTTGACTCGAAAACCAATAGAACAGGAGTGTTTATAAATATTTCCATGGTCAGATTTTGGCTTGGCTTCTTAGAAGCAAGTTAAGACAGGTCTCATAATATGAAGTAAAACATCCAGGTTTTACAGGCTATAACTGTCTCTGGTAGATGGAAAGGCTTTCTCAAAAACCTACTCAATTAAATGTTAACTAGCTACAAAGTAGCGTATGCCTACCAGAATGATATGATTACCTGCATCAATCCAGTGGATATTTGTTTGCAAATGTGTGCTACAGAAACACACTAATCAGACAGTGCTAGGTGCAAGTGCACTTGAATTAAAGGCTAACTACACTCACAAATGAACATTTCTTACATTTTTCCCCAGGCCTCAAAAGTGGTCTCCTGTTATGGTTTAAGCATTATTGTGGACTTAGAAAACAACCAAATTGGATGTTCTAGAAAAGAAAAAGTGTGGCTTTGAGAGTGACCAGAGGAGGATATCTGTTAGGAAACTGTGTCGCCGGACAACCTGACCGGGAAGATTTTAAATTTACCAGCCCCATGTACATTGGGCGTCCCACTACGGCATCCACCCCAGGTGCTCAGAATGACAGAAACCACAAACATTATGGTCATTCATTTTAACACGCCATGCAACTCCTGTAATGAAGCAGTCAATAAATGTAATTGTCAAACATTTGCCAAAATGCAATTTGCGAGAAAACACCATTCTAAACACTGCACCAGATGCGAGCTGTATATGACAGAGATGAAAATCTTCATTAGAAACTTACAAAGACGGTGAAACTAGGATGGGTTGTTAATATAACGGCCTTCGGCTTCTGGACAACGATAGAAGGTTGATATGAAAATCAATAGAACAGGAGAGAAATGGCATTAAAGGAAGTCTTTCATGCGGCTGTCAGTGAAAAGCATCTCAAATATGTATCTTGAGTAGAATTTTAATGTTGAGATAACAAGCTTATGCGTTCATCTCTTTCCAGAATGATGCACTCAGCTCTCCAGAATGAACTCCACTGTCTCCTGTCAATTCATTGACTAATTGTGTGAAAAGTTTGCGGTTTATTTTTATCAATTCACCATTACATATGTTACCAGTAGTAAATGTACCGTTAAATCCCCATCCTTTGATTACATCAATGCATTGTATTAGCCTACTAAAATTAAGCCTACAGTCAATAACTTTCTGATTCTCGAAGTGGAAACGTTACTTGTAAGAAACAAGTTTTGGTTTATTTCATAACCATCATGTACAACTTTTGTTTGGAGTCTTTTGTTTGGAGTGCTCCATGTGAGCAACGAGCATGGGTTTGGTTCCTATGTCCTGATGTTGAGGGAGCGTGCGCGCCTGAGTAAGCATAGAAGTTGTAAATATGGTACTGGAACTGACCCTGTATATAGCATGCTTACTAACTTAATCATGTTATTCTTATTTCTATCCCATATGTCCAGTGGAAATGTCATTAAAAAAAAGCTTTCCCTAGCGCAAAAACAGCTGTCGGTCCTGAGCTAACTGGCAAGAATAGGCTAGTTGATACAATGTTGCAAGTTCGCTAGAGACTGCTTTCCTGGATCCAGTTGATTTATTTGATACAATGTTGTACTTCACTAGTTAAAGCTTAAGTAAAGACAGGATCAATATATTTTCTACAGCTTTATGTACACTACAGTTCAAAAGTTTGGGTTCACTTAGTCATTTCCTTGTTTTTTTAAAGAAAATCACATTTTTTTGTCCATGAAAATAAAATAGATCAGAAATACAGTGTAGATGTTAATGTTGGAAATGACTAATATAGCTGGAAACTGCACATTTTTTATGGAACATCTACATAAGCTAATTATCAGCAACCATTACTCCTGTGTTCCAATGGCACGTTGTGTTCGCTAATCCAAGTTGAATAGCTAATCCATCCAGAATAGAAAGAGTGGGAGGCCCCGGTGCAAAACTGAGCAAGAGGACAAGTACATTAGTTTGAGAAAGACGCCTCACAAGTCCTCAACTGGCAGCTTCATTAAATAGTACCCGCAAAACACCAGTCTCAACATCAACAGTGAAGAGGTAACTCCGGGATGCTGGCCTTCTAGGCAGAGTTCCTCTGTCCAGTGTCTGTGTTCTTTTGCCCATCTTAATCTTTTCATTTTATTGGCCAGTCTGAGATATGGCTTTTTCTTTGCAACTCTGCCTAGAATGTCAGCATCCCGAAGTTGCCTCTTCACTGTTGACGTTGAGACTGGTGTTTTGTGGGTACTATTTAATGAAGTTGCCAGTTGAGGACTTGTGAGGCGTCCGTTTCTCAACCTAGACACTCTAATGTACTTGTCCTCTTGCTCAGTTGTGCACCGGGGCCTCCCACTCCTCTTTCTATTCTGGTTAGAGCCAGTTTGCGCTGTTCTGCGAAGAGAGTAGTACACAGCATTGTACAAGATCTTCAGCTTCTTGGCAATTTCTCGCATGGAATAGCCTTAATTTCTCAGAACAAGAATAGACTGATGAGTTTCAGAAGAAAGTTCTTTGTTTCAGGCCATTTTGAGCCTGTAATCAAACTGAGCAATCGGAGGAGAAGGGCCTTGGTCAGCGACATGACCAAGAACCCGATGGTCACTCTGAAAGAGCTCTAGAGTTCCTCTGTAGAGATGGGAGAACCTTCCAGAAAGACAACTCTCTCTGCAGTACTCGACCAATCAGGCCTTTAAGGTAGAGTGTAGTCGACCGATTAATCGGAATGGCCGATTAATTAGGGACGATTTCAAGTTTTCATAACAATCGGAAATCTGTATTTTTGGGTGCCGATTTGCCAATTTTTTTTTTTTTTTTATATCTTTATTTAATTAGGCAAGTCAGTTAAGAACACATTCTTATTTTCAATGACGGCCTAGGGACGGTGAGTTAACTGCCTTGTTCAGGGGCAGAATGACAGATTTTCACCTTGTCAACTCGGGGGATCCAATCTTGCAACCTTACAGTTAACTAGTCCAACGCAATAACGACCTGCCTCTCTCTCGTTGCACTCCACAAGGAGACTGCCTGTTACGCGAATGCAGTAAGCCAAGATAAGTTTAATGCTAGCTAGCAACTTATCTTATAAAAAAAACACCATAATCACTAGTTAACTACACAGGGTTGATGATATTACTAGATATTATCTAGCGTGTCCTGCGTTGCATATAATCTGACTGCGCATACAAGCATACAAGTATCTACGTATCTGACTGAGCGGTGGTAGGCAGAAGCAGGCGCGTAAACATTCATTCAAACAGCACTTTCGTGCGTTTTGCCAGCAGCTCTTCGTTGTGCGTCAAGCATTGCGCTGTTTATGACTTCAAGCCTATGAACTCCCGAGATAGGACTGGTGTAACCGAAGTGAAATGGCTAGCTAGTTAGCACGCGGTAATAGCGTTTCAAACATCACTCGCTCTGAGCCTTCTAGTAGTTGTTCCCCTTGCTCTGCATGGGTAACGCTGCTTCGATGGTTGTCGTTGTGTTGCTGGCTCGAGCCCAGGGAGGAGCGAGGAGAGGGGCGGAAGCTATAAAGTTACACTGGCAATACTAAAGTGCCTATAAGAACATCCAATAGTCAAAGGTTAATGAAATAACAAATGGTATAGAGGGAAATAGTCCTATAATAACTACAACCTAAAACTTCTTACCTGGGAATATTGAAGACTCATGTTAAAAGGAACCACCAGCTTTCACATGTTCTCATGTTCTGAGCAAGAAACTTAAACGTTAGCTTTCTTACATAGCACATATTGCACTTTTACTTCCTTCTCCAACACTTTGTTTTTACATTATTTAAACCAAATTGAACATGTTTCATTATTTACTTGAGGCTAAATTGATTTTATTGATGTATTATATTAAGTTAAAATAAGTGTTCATTCAGTATTGTTGTAATTGTCATTATTACAAATAAAAAAAATGTTAACAATAAAAAAAAAAAATATCGTCAGATTAATCGGTATCGGCTTTTTTGGTCCCCCAATAATCGGTCTGCCTCTAGTAGAGCGGCCAGACGGAAGCCACTCCTCAGTAGAAGGTATGACAGCCCACTTGGAATTTGCCAAAAAGGCACCTAAAGGACTCAGACTATGAGAAACAAGATTCTCTGGTCTGATGAAATCAAGATTGAACTCTTTGTCCTGAATGCCAAGCGTCATGTCTGGCGGAAACCTGGCACCATCCCTATGGTGAAGCATGGTGGTGGCAGTGTCATGCTGTGGGGATGTTTTTCAGCAGCAGGGACTGGGAGACTAGTCAGGATTGAAGCATGAACGAAGCAAAGTACAGATAGATCCTTGATGAAAACCTGCTCTAGAGCACACAGGACCTCTGACTGGGGTGAAGGTTCCCCTTCCAACAGAACAACGACCCTAAGCGCACAGCCAAGACAATCCAGAAGTGGCTTTGGAACAAGTCTTTGAATGTCGTTGAGTGGCCCAGTCAGAGCCCAGACTTGAACCCAAAGGAACATCTCTGGAGACCTGAAAATAGTTGTGCAGCGACACTCCCCATCCAACCTGAGCTTGAGAGGATCTGCAGAATGGGAGAAACTCCCCAAATACAGGTGTGCCAAGCTTGTAGTGTCATACCCAAGACTCGAGGCTGTAATTGCTGCCAAAAGCGCTTCAAAGTACTGAGTAAAGGGTCTGAATATTTATTATGGGGTATTGTGTGTAGATTGATGAAGAAAAAAAACTATTTAATACATTTTAGAATAAGGCTGTAACATAACATGTTGAAAAAGTCAATGGGTCTGAATACTTTCCGAATGCAGTATTTGTATTTATTATGGGTCCCCATTACTCTTCCTGGGGTCCAGCAAAATTGAGGCAGTTTATACAACTGGCATGCAGATCGTTAGAAATGTTAGGATAAATTGCATGCTTCCCCAAACTTGAAACTCAGGCGCCTCCTATTTAGTCTTTATAAAATAATTGCCTCCATGTTTCTATGGTCAGATTTTCATGGAAGGCAAGACATAATATGAAATAAAACATTCAGGTTTCAAACAATTAAGTATGTTTTCAAAACGCATACTGCCTCCAGCTCACATTGTAGTGGGTGAACATGCTAATAGCCTGCCTACAGTAGTTTTTTTTTACTCCTGGTCAATTTGGCTGGCAACATTGTATTTATCCCCTTTTACCGGGACCAGAGGTAAACAAAGATTAGAACAGTGTTGTGTATTGAGATTCCTCTGGTAATTAATATTCCACAGGACCTGAGCATGGTGGGCTGATGAAGGTAGAAGGTACTGTGGTGGAACCATTTGGTACAAGCTGACTCACTGAGTCTCACACAGAGGGAGAGAGAACAGCCTTCTCCATGTTACACAGCTCAGAGGTGGGTGGACTGATAAGGAATCATTCAAATAGCACATAATGGCCAGTAGGCCTAGTTCCTTTCTGTCTCACCAGCTTAGTGAGTTTGAAACAGTAACACGTTGCGCTGCCTCCACCCTGGACTGGGCTGGGCTCCTGCCCTTTCCCCTGCTGATTGTGAGAGTCAGACAGACTGAGCCACCACTAGTCTAAGACCACAGCCAGGGCAACGTTATGCTATCAGCAGCACGCAGCAGTGGAGAAGGCGACATCAGCACCTAGAGCCCAGGCTGCAGGTCTACAGTCTAATGCCATAGAAAGAGCCAACAAACAACTACTGACAAGAACCAGATGGACTACCAGAAAAAATGAGGGTTTAACAAAAAAAAGACCCTTCCAGTCCCCCCCCGATAAACTGTACCCATTCTTGTTTTGGCCACAAATAAATGGCATCTCTACACCCATATTGAGCCTCACTCTCTCTTCCCCATGGTGGAGGGAATTGAAGTGGGGCTACTGGCAGATGCTTCTCTCTGGGTTGACAGTTCAGCAGAGGCTCCCTGCCTGGTCCTTATATCCCCACACCACCCTTCTTCAGCTCATCTCTGTTAAGGCATGAGGCTGGGGGGGGAAATTGACCAACTTTACTGACAACCCAAGATATCCGCCTCCTCCATCTTGGAGGAGAGAAAATGGGTCAAAGTATTGACTCGGCCAAGAATCGAGTGAATACGGTCTGCTAGGCTATTAACAGTCCCATCTGTCACTGGCAGAGGCAGTGAGGTTGGAGAGGAGAGGAACAGAAAGGGTGGGTGGATAGTGAAACGAGACATGTAAAAGAACAGACAGGCCTAAGGCTTTAAGACAGAACAAACTGAGAAGAGGGGAACAAGACAAATGGAAGAGAAATGAGAAAAGTGCTACCACCAATCAACACTCTCCGACACTAAATGGCAGACTGATATAGGAGTGACCTATAGCTAAATCCACAATCTCAGGTGTAACACATCTATGATACGTCTTGCCAAACTGTCACAGCTGTAGGCATTTTCCAAGGACAGCGACAGGGAGAATAGCTACTGCACTGCAGAGTCTGTTGCTCTGTCCTTCATCAAACCTGATTTGGCAGGGACAGGAGGAGAGAATTCCCGTTAGACCCATTTTGCAGTACCCACTACCCTCCCTGCCAATGACGACGCTTCCAGAGCCAGGTCTGGGAGTCACCCAAATGTGACTGGCACATCTGACTACATGGAGCTGGCTGTAATATGGACCTACTTGGTCCTGTTGATTCATTCAATGTGATAGGGACAGACCATTATCAAGTTTGAGAAGTTTTAATGTCACATTAGTTCCTTTGTTATGTCTTTGTTTTAGTATGGTCAGGGCGTGAGTTGGTTTATCTATGTTCCGTTTTCTATGTTGTGTTTTGCGTTTGGCCTGGTATGGTTCTCAATCAGAGGCAGGTGTCGTTAGTTGTCTCCGATTGAGAATCATACTTACAGTGCCTTGCGAAAGTATTCGGCCCCCTTGAACTTTGCGACCTTTTGCCACATTTCAGGCTTCAAACATAAAGATATAAAACTGTATTTTTTTGTGAAGAATCAACAACAAGTGGGACACAATCATGAAGTGGAACGACATTTATTGGATATTTCAAACTTTAACAAATCAAAAACTGAAAAATTGGGCGTGCAAAATTATTCAGAGCATGAACACGTACCACGCTGCGCATTGGTCCTCAGATCCTTACTACTCCTCCTTGCCAGAGGAAGACAGCCGTTACACAGGGTCAGTTCCAATACCATACTTACAATGTGCAGGGATACTGGCGTGACAGAGGTAGATATGCACAGGGGTAAGGTGACTAGGTATTAGGATATATGACAAACAAAGTAGCAGTAGTGCATATGAAGTTTGTATGTGAGTGTGTGTGCATAGAGTCAGTATAAATATGTGTGCGTGTGTGGAGTCCTGCGAGTGTGCATATACAGTGCAAAAATAAACAAAAACGTAATACCAGGGTCCACTCAGTCTGTGTAGCCATTCCTTAAGCTATTTAGCAGTCTCATGGCTTGGGGATAGAAGCTGTTCAGGAGCCTGTTGGTGTCAGGCTTGATGCACCAAATCACATTTTTATTTGTCACATGCGCCGAATACAACAGGTATAGACTTAGTGAAATGCTTACTTACAAGCCCTTAACCAACAATGCAGTTAAGAAAAATAAGCGTTAAGTCAATAGAAAAGTAACATAATTAAAACAGCAGAAGTAAAATAACAATAGTGAGGCTATATACAGAGGGTACCGGTACAGAGTCAATGTGCGGGGGCACCGGTTAGTCAAGGTAATATGGACATGTAGGTAGAGTTAAAGTAACTATGCATAGATAATAAACAGGGAGTAGAGCAGCTTAAGGGGGGGCGCTCCGGTACAGCTTGCCGTGCGGCAGCAGAGAGAACAGTCTATGACTAGTGTGGCTGGAGTCTGTCAATTTTTTAGTTCTTCCTCTGACACCGTCTGGTATAGAGGTCCTGGATGGCAGAAAGCTTGACCCCAGTTAAGTACTGGGCCTTTCGCACTACCTTCTGTAGTGCCTTGCAGTCAGAGGCCGAGCAGTTGCCATACCAGGCAGTGATGCAACCAGTCAGGATGCTCTTGATGGTGCAGCTGTAGAACCATGACAAATCTTTTCAGTCTCCTCAGGGGAAATGGGCTTTGTCGTGCCCTCTTCACGACTGTCTGGGTGTGAGTGAACAAGGAGTACAGGAGGGGCCTGAGCACGCACCTGAGGGGCCCCAGTGTTGAGGATCAGCGTAGCGGATGTGTTGTTACCTACCCTTGCCACCTGGGGGCGGCCCGTCAGGAAGTCCAGGATCCAGTCGCAGAAGGAGATGATAATTCCCAAGGTCCTTAGCTTAGTGATGAGGTAAGCGCATGCTCAGAGTACACGTCCTGGTAATCCGTCTGGCCCTGTGGCCTTGTGAATATTGACCTGTTTAAAAGGTCTTACTCACATTGGCTACGGAGAGAGTGATCACACAGTCGCCCGGAACAGCTGATGCTCTCATGCATGCTTCAGTGTTACTTGCCTTGAAGCGAGCATAGAAGTAATTTAGCTAGTCTGGTAGGCTTGCATCACTGGGCAACTCGCGGCTGTGCTTCCGGTGTACTACGATTCAAATCTTAGCCCTGTATTGACGCTTTGCCTGTTTGATGGTTCGTCGGAGGGCATAGCAGGATTTCTTATAAGCTTCAGGGTTAGAGTCCCGCTCCTTGAAAGCGGCAGCTCTACCCTTTAGATCAGTGCGGATGTTACCTGTAATCCATGGCTTCTGGTTGGGGTATGTACGTACGGTCACTGTGGGGACAACGTCATCGATGCACTTATTGATGAAACCATTGACTGATGTCAGTATCGCTTGCCGTGCGGAAGCAGAGATGACAGTCTATGGCTTGGGTGGCTGGAGTGTAACAATTGTCCGGGCCTTCTTTCAAAACAGCCTGATATGAAATGTCCTGGATGGCAGGGGGCTCAGCCCCAGTGATGTACTGGGCTGTCCGCACCAGCCTCTGTAGCGCCATGCGATCGAGGGCGGTGCTGTTGCCATACCAGCCAGTCAAGATGGTCTCAATGGTGCAGCTGTAGAACTTTGAGGATTTGGAGGGCCCATACCAAACCTTTTCAACCTCCTGAGGGGAGGAGGCACCTTCTTCATGACTGTGCACTTGTGTGTGTACCATTTCAAGTCTTTCGTGATTTAGACACAGAGGAACTTGAAGCCCCCGATCCGCTCCACTGCAGCACCGTTGATTTAGATGGGGCCCCTGCCTACGGGTTGTCTGGGTTAGCCCTGTGTGTAGTAGCCCTGTCCTTTAGTTTAGTACCAACCTCAGTGTTAATCCAGATTGATTTGGAAAGAAGTGAACCTTCACTGTGGGGACGTCGCCGATGCATTCCCTAATGAAGCCAGGCTGGCACTCTCAGCAAAGCCTATGTTAATCAGAACCGTCTCAGCACAAAGGCCCATGTTCATCAGAATTGCAATAAAACATAGCCTACATGCAATCATTGATTTCCCTATTCACTGGCTTGATGTAATGTGCTGTTGCTGCATCAATTTGGATGTCAACACCATCAAACTGTACATATGAACAAACCTCTGCTTGTGTCAAATGTTCTCTCCCTCCTCTACCCAGGCAGCAGAAGAATAATCAGGCAGAACCTGAGTATGCTCTCCTCCATGCACCCCATTGTTTGGAGCTGAATGGGTTGTTTTCCCTGTAGCATACGGTGCAGTCTATGACAAGGAGCCAGCCTGCCAAGCATCACTTCCAGTACAGACCCAGCAGCATTGAGCAGAGCATGACAGCATGGTGAGCACTGGCATGGCATTATGGCATAACAAAACATCATACAAATAAATTAGGTAAGAATACATTTCCATAGTCCAGCTGCTAATTGAGATGACAAAACAGAGACCAGAAAAAAAATAAGAGGCTCTATCTCATCTCCTTCAGCATGGTTCTCTTTTGGGTCACCATGTGCTTTTGAGTGGCCCAGATTAGAAACATGAATAGTAACACAAGGTGCTGAACAACATCAGAAATCTCCTCCTTTCCTACTGCACAGCAACATCCCCTGTTATTTGGAATTCCACAAAATAGATCTGACGTCACAATAGTCAGTCACCATGTCAACAACCTGTGATACATTTCGACCTGGGAAATTCTATTATTGAGCTCCACTTATCACTGGTCCACTTAGCACAGCTTGAAGTGAACCCGTAACCCAACAGAGTGAGGTCTGTTCCTGCAGCCAGCCCCACGGTGGATACCCGTGGCCAGAGAGATCCATCTGTTAGAGACCCTATGCTTAGTAGCATGGCCACCGGCACTGCCTTCCAGCTCTGCCCTGCTTGGCAAGATCCAGGGAGTCCACGGCCAGCAGCTCTGTAGCTTACATTACAGGCAGGGGATCTCCATAATTAATTCACCACCACCAACAGTAGCACCATACTATATGGGCCAGCTGTGAGGGCAGAGGGAGCCAGCTAAATCATGAGGACTGAAAATCCTTAAAGCTAGAATCCTTAATTGAAACAATAAAGTATTCTCCCCATTTCACTAAAAAGATAGGAGATGGAGAAATGTAACCACTCTCAAATTCATAGACAAAGCTATGGACCCCAGAAAGAGTAGCTGCTGCTATTGCAACAGCTAATGGGGATCCTAATAAAATACCAAATATTAAGGACTGATAAAATGTATTTTCACCATGTTTTGAGGCTATACAGTGTTTGATTACATTTACGTGGCATAAAACAAGCTTACATTTTGGGGTTCTGATGGGGTACGACAGTTGAACTAAGTTAATTTAATAGATTTAATAGATTCTATTCTTAAAGAATGAATGGGTATATATGATTAATTTATAAGTTCTAAAATGTATGTAGCAATTAAGGATTCTAGTTAAGGATCAAGTGATATGCTTCTTTTCCCCAGTGCCATAAAATGATTGAATTGAGTGCTCAGATTGCAGAGCGGAGTTAGCCCGCTATATTGATATGGTATTCTCCTCGCAGGCTGAGGTGGCCAGCTCTGCAGGAAGGCTCTGATCAGGCTTTAGGCTAATCAACAGAAAAATACAGAGCGAGACAGTCAATTCTAATCTAAATGCAAAGTAGGACTCTTATTCCCCCTGGCCTTGCCTTTCTTCTCTCCCTCCTTGCTGCTCCCCACATCGCAGCCTTTTAGGGGCCGAGGCAAGGCTGAGTGATGTGGATGGTGTCTGACGGTGAAGAATGTGCTGTAATTGTGGCATGCTTCAGATGTGTCTCTGTTCTGGGAGGAGAGCTAGCAGGGACCTGATGATGGCAGCGGGTAGAGAGAGGCTGCTAGGTGCCTGCCTGGCCCCAGATCAACAGGAATGGCGGGGGTCAAAGCCTCCACTTTTAAGCTCAGTGTGATCTCCCGCAGTAAGGGCCTACCTACTGGGACAAGCAGCAGCCGGCACCACACAACCTCAGCTCACCCCTCCAGAACAAGTGGATGGTTATGATTTCAGATGCAGAGGTTCTGAGTTAAGGAATGTTGAGCTGGCTTCAATAGGTACCGGATTAGAAACTGGACCTCAACCCACCCATATTTCCCACTATGATTATCAGGTGAATATCTTCCCCTACACAATGAAAAGTTAATAGAGATGAGACAGAAAGGTAGGTTAAGTTTTCAGAGTGCAACTCATAAATAAACATTATTTATTGAAAGATAAAATGCTTTGCGGAATACATAACCAAATACTCAACTACTCATGAAGTCAACTGGCAAGAGGCCATGAAGTTGGTACATATTTCTTAATCTTATTGAAACTCCTCCACCTCGCATCTCTTCATTCCCAGTCCCACCTACACATCCATCCATGATTCACTACGCTCTCTCACCACTCACAACTAGCAGAGTAGAGGGTTTCACTTGATCGAGACATAAGGGAGGGTTTTCTTCACCTCTCAATATCAGTACTTATATTACTTTTTCAACACCGATCAAGAAACGTCTCTATGAAGGTTTCTGTTCTCTGTTTAGAAAACCATGTAGATTGCAATCTGAATTAAAAAAACAACATCAAGTGTGCATTCATCCACCTCTCCTACAGCATTTTCATATAAGCCTAGGTGGTTTCAAACCAGCTTTAGAATAAAAGCTAATGGCATTATATATTTTAATTTGAGAAGGTTAAAACAATTGGAGAACAGGTGTCAATGTGGAATTTTACTTCCACTATCATCATTATTTAAAATAAAAAAATGTTACACGGGTTATTCCATACAACGCTAAATAGAAAACCAGGCCATTTCTGGAACAGTTTAAGTCACAGTAACTTTCTAGACCTTTTATCAACATGGTCATTAGATAAGTCTCTCTGGGGTCATTGATTGCTGTTGACATCTTGTACTATCCCAGGAGGATATGATTCTACCAAGATGAATATAAGGGATATTCTCTCTCTCGCACACACAGACAGTAAAAAAATAAAATGTTAACAACACCCCCCCCTCCCTGAAAAACACCAAAACAGTGACAGTCAGAGGTGACTTTTAGTTCTTCCAACCAGCAATATCGTCAAACAAGTTTCTCATTATCAAAATAAACATTGTCAAAGCAGTAATTTCGCTACCTTTAAATAATACATTTGATAGGGCGGCAGGTAGCCTAGCCTAGCCTAGCGGTTAAGAGCGTTGAGCCAGTCACCGAAATCTGTCGATGTGCCCTTGAGCATGGCACTTAACCCTAACTGAGTAGTTTTCCATAATTAGCCATCAAACGGTCTACTTAGCAAATATATAACAAGTAAACCTTAATCTATATTTCTGATCATTTAATGATATAACATTACCAATATCCAATTAAAGGTTGGCAGCAAGCATAGGTCAAAAACGTTGTCAGTTGTCTGCTACTGATAGCGTGCAAGCTTGAATTCTACATTGTCTTCTCTCATGCTGCTGAAGACGGCAAGGCATTATGCAGTTCCCCGCGCTAGTTACAAAGCAAGCTATTTTACAGGACCCAGCCGAAATAATAGTTCATTACCTGTATATTTTTTCAGGAAAACCTTTATAGTACATTTTCCATCTTCAGTCATTCACCTGTCCAGATCCAGCCATAGTTGTATAATGCCCAAAGTGATTTGATATAGTAGGCAGAGGTACAATATCTCTAGGCAGTTTTCAGTGTGCGCGCAAATTCCCACCCATCTGTCCCTATTGGTTGACATACTTGTCAATCAAGCCTAGAGCGCGATGTTGTAGGCATAGCAACCATTTGGAGGCGGGTCTTCGAGATTTTCTATGCGCCAATTGGATGAAAAAATATTATTCTGAACAAACGCCCACCTGTTAGTACGCGGCTGTGTTGGCCAACGTGGGCTTCCATCAATAAAACGGACGTATTGAAAGCCAGATTAAAGGGGGTATAATAATTTATTCAAATTTCCTCATAGATAAAATGTGTAATGTCATTTGTCTTTCAAGGTGGTGCATGGTCATATAACAAAATGTAACAAACATTTTATTTTCCCCCTCCATTCGACATACTTTCCTCATCAATAAAGCTGCATAGTAAAAGATTTATACAAATGCAAAACCCAAAGATGGTCTTCCTGGGGCAGCAGGTAGCCTAGTGGTTAGAGTGTTGGACCAAAAGGTTGCAAGATCAAATCTCTGAGCTGACAAGGTGAAAATCTGTTCTTCTGAACAAGGCAGTTAATCCACTGTTCCTAGGCTGTCATTGAAAATAAGAATTTGTTCTCAACTGACTTGCCTGTTTCAATAAAAATCATTCTTTACTAAAACACATATAATAATGAAAGAGACTGCTTGTCTTCAGTATGAACATTGTCCATGGACTGCATAGAGAAACTGACCTGCTGGCCACTTGGGTCACAAAAGACCAAAGGACCATTATTTACAGTCAATAAAGGGACCCTGACATGCCACACATCTCTACAGGTGTAAATGTGGAGAAAAATACAGCCTCATTGTTTCATGTCACTCCAAGGATAAAGCAGTTGGCTGTAGTGTCACTGCTGTGCTGGGACATGGTCTGGGGTAGCAGTGAGGGGTGATTCAGTGTCGGGGTGTGATGGTTAAGCTCAAGGTCTAGTCAGGGTTAGGGTGGCTTTTGCGGTTGTAACTCTTCTCCAAGTACAGGCCACAGACCTTGCGATGGTGAGAGGTCAGGCTGTAACTCTTCTCCAAGTACCAGCCACAGACCTTGCAGGGGAACTGGTAGCTGTCGTCAATGTTGTTCTTTTTCATGTGCCAGTTGAAGTGAGGCCTTCTGACAGCAGGTGGAGCCACACACCTCACACCTGGTAGAGAGGGTGAGAGGAAGAGGGGTGAGGCAAAGGGATAGACAGAGGGACACTCATAAGGACCACAACACATATATCAAACAAGTTTAGAGTATACTTTCAGTATAAAAGAAACTGAAAAAGAGTCCTTGAGTGCTGTTGCTATAACAGAGAACACTCACTGAACAGGCTTCTCTCTGCGGCAGTGGATGAGAAAGCGACTATTGGTGTGGAACACCCGGGCACAGAACTCACAGATGTCCCTCTGCTCTCAAGACAAAAGCCAGAGTTCGTCTTGACCATGTGACTGAAGAAACACAGGGCCCTACAGGGAGTGTAAGAGCAGGTGAGCGTCCTCCGGTTGAGGTGCTGGTACTTCATATGATGCTGAACAAAAGGTGCGATAAGATAGAATGGAGTTTAGTGTATTTTACCTTGCGATGACTGTAATAAGTAGATAGTGAGCGGTCATCTTCAGCTATGCTGCTGGACACTGAGGTACTGCCGAGAGGAGAAGACTTTCCCACAGCCGTCAAACTCACAAGGCGAGGTTGATTTTGGTGTTATTTTTATGGGAACTTTAAATTATGATGACAATAAACAGATAGAAATAAATTAAGTGATAATGCACAAACCTTTTTTTAGGACAATCTGAGGAACATTGTCGGCTGGCTCCTCTACAAAATCCAATCCAAATGAAAGAAAATTAATTTAATTTATTGCACAGTGTGTGCTGATAGGAATCCTTTGAACTATGTTCACTTTCATGACTTTCATCCCAGCATCTTTGACTTGAAAATCCATTTAATGGTTTTAGTCAAATAATCCAATCTAGCAAATAAAGGAAATGTGAGAAAACATCTTCAAAAGCCACCTGTTGCTATCAAAATCCAACTCCTCCTTGTCCCTGACCTACAGTATCTCTCTCTGCCTTTGACTGAACTGCCCCCCCCACCTTCAGCTTCTCCCTTGCACAGCCGTGGCCAAAAGTTTTGAGAATGACACAATTATTAATTTTCAAAGTCTGCTGCCTCAGTTTGTATGATGGCAATTTGCATATACTCAAAAATGTTATGGAGAGTGATCAGATGAATTGCAAAGTCTCTCTTTGCCATGCAAATTAACTGAATCCCCAAAAAACATTTCCGCTGCATCTCAGCCCTGCCACAAAAGGACCAGCTGACATCATGTCAGTGATTCTCACGTTAACACAGGTGTGAGTGTTGATGAGGACAAGGCTGGATTGAGTTCATACTGATTGAGTTCGAATAACAGACTGGAAGCTTCAAATGGAGGGTGGTGCTTGGAATCATTGTTCTTCCTCTGTCAAACATGGTTACCTGCAAGGAAACACATGCCGTCATCATTGCTTTGCACAAAAAGGGCTTCACAGGTAAGGATATTGCTGCTAGTAAGATTGCACCTAAATCAACCATTTATCAGATCATCAAGTACTTCAAGGAGAGTGGTTCAATTGTTGTGAATGCTTCAGGGCACCCAAGAAAGACCAGCAAGCGCCAGGAACGTCTCCTAAAGTTGATTCAGCTGCGGGATTGGGTCACCAACAGTACAGAGCTTGCTCAGGAATGGCAGCAGGCAGGTGTGAGTGCATCTGCACGCACAGTGAGGTGAAAACTTTGGAGGATGGCCCGGTGTCAAGAAGGGCAGCAAAGAAGTCACTTCTCTCCAGGAAAAAACATCAGGGACAGACTGATATTCTGCAAAAGGTAAGGGATTGGACTGCTGAAGACTGGCGTAAAGTCATTTTCTCTGATGAATCCCCTTTCCGATTGTTTGGGGCATCCGGAAAAAAGCTTGTCCGGAGAAGACAAGGTGAGCGCTACCATCAGTCCTGTGTCATGCCAACAGTAAAGCATCCTGAGACCATTCATGTGTGGGGTTGCTTCTCAGCCAAGGGAATGGGCTCACTCACAATTTTGCCTAAGAACACAGCCATGAATAAAGAATGGTACCAACACATCCTCAGAGAACAACTTCTCCCAACCATCCAGGAACAGTTTGGTGACGAACAATGCATTTCCCAGCATGATGGAGCACCTGGACAAACAAAAACCCACACATTCTGACAAGCTCCAAGCATTTATTATGCAAGAATGGGCTGCCATCAGTCAGGATGTGGCCCAGAAGTTAATTGACAGCATGCCAGGGCGGATTGCAGAGGTCTTGAAAAAGAAGGGTCAACACTGCAAACATTGACTTTGCATCAACTTCACGTCATTGTCCATAAAAGCCTTTGACACTTATGAAATGCTTGTAATTATACTTCAGTATTCCATAGTAACATCTGACAAAAATATCTAAAGACACTGAAGCAGCAAACTTTGTGGAAATGAATATGTGTCATTCAAAACGTTTGACCACGACTGTACTACAGTTACATCACTATGAAGTGCAACAAAGTGGTCATTCATTTTTTCAACTTGTTCATTCACATTTTATTTCCTTCTTGGGTGATTAAATACATAGCGTAATTAAAACCTGCTGGGTGAAGGGACATCCTTCTCTCCAGTGATTTTGCCTTGGGTTGTCCTCATCACCTTTATCATCATTATCACATAGGCAGCCATCCACCTATTGAAACAAAATTAGATCACCATAAGGTTGGGTTGATTACGATTTGAACAACAAATACATGCAAGGAGTTGTGCATGAAGCAAACTATTCAACTTTAACAATCCTGCCATGACCGCAAGGACTCTGCTGGCATTGTGTCACTTCCTGCCGCTGAAGCTTCCTGTGTATTCTCGTTTCCTGGATATGACCAAACAACATAGTGATGTTGAGTCAACACTGGCATTTCAGAACTAATCAGGAAATTCTAGACAATTGTCAAGTCAGTATGAATGATTCGGGAGACAGGCGCAGGAATGTGTAATAGTTTTTTTTATTATACCCAAATTACGGCGTGCCGTGTAAAGGCACGGGGACGAAGACCAAACAAACACAATACAAAACACAGGGTTGAAACCCAAACAAAAGAGCGAGGAATACATCGAATAAATAACACAAGCACACAATGATTAACACACAGGACGAGACCGGTAATCATCTCCGCTATCCACAATGGCACGAAAGCCAAAACACACAGCACAGGTACTCACACGAACCAACGGACATTGTAGCAATAATCAACAGGACACTCGTAAACCAAGGGCACACTTATACAATTACTAATCACTGGGAATAGGGGCCAGGTGTGCGTAATGAAAGTTCTGGAGAGATCCATGACAATAACATTTCTTATTAATTAACCTGTTGAGTTGCTCTCTCCAGAGTTGATGGTTGTCCAGTCCACCGTCTCCTCTCCATCCCTACGCCAGGGAGTTTTAAGATAAACCTTAAGAAATGATTTATAGGCTAAATGCTTTAAAACTGCACAGGCTCAAAGAAAGTATACTTGTTTTCAATTACCTTTACATGGTAATCTATTTGATTCATTTTATGGTTTCCTCCCTACTGATGAGATGTATGTGAGATGTATTTTGTTTTCATGTTATAATCTTGTGTACATTTTGTTTTCATGTAATTTCATGAGGACCACAATTATTTTCTTTTTTTGTGTCATCTTATATGATTTTAATGGCATTGTACTGTATCCACATGTGTGGTTGGATTGTGTTTCAAAATTGTCCCAAAAAAATCCTGGTTGTTTGTGCCTCCTCTTGGGTCACCATGGGCCTTGCGCCATCACAACCCCTGGTCCTCCTCACAGTAAGACCACGCCTCCCTGTGACACTCTCCTTCTTGAGCTCCTTCGCTTCTCTCCTCCCTTTGAACCTAGTTGAACCTGAAGGGGTAATATCTCCCTCCACTTTGCCTCCGTCCCCCTCTCATGTCACCCCCCTCTTATTCACAGCCACTGACTAGGTTGCCATGAGAGCCGATGTCCTCCTTCCCAGACACAGTTCTGCCTCTAACACATCTGAGAGTTCTCTTATTTCCTTCCCCTGAGAACATGGGGAGAGGCACTCCTCTAGAGGGGGTAAGTGCTTTGGGCCTCTTCTCTGCTTCACTGCCTCTCCCTTTGACTGGCTCACCTCTGTGCCAGCTGCCTACTTCTCCATGGCAGTGCCAGACTGGGGGGTGGGAAGGGGCACTGTTTCCGGTGAGTGTGGACCAATAGGACGTAGCGATGCAGAGATTATCTTGATGTCAGCAAGGCAGCCATGTCCCCTTTCATACTTCCTAGTGGACCATTCAAAAAACAGGCTTACATATACAGTACATATTCACATGAATGAAACTGTAAACTGTATGTTATGGGGGAAATGTATTTACCTGAGCATTTGGCAAACACTTTAGAAAAATAGCTGAAGAGAAGAGAGGGGGAAGAAATTTAGCAAAAATTAATAACAGCCAACATAACATTACTCCAATGTTATAGTTGTGTAATAAAGATGAGCCATAAATATTGTGTGCCGTTTGTTACCAGTGCCACCATCAGCCCAGTCTGGTCTGAGGTCTTACCTCAGCAGTAGGTAGTGGACGAGCTCAGAGTGCACAGAGAAGCCCAGGTTTTTCAGCTGACCCAAGGTCTGCAGGTATGACCCTAGATGCACTCAAGACTTACTCCGCCGCGCGTCTATCTCCATGTGCCACTGTCATCCGACGGCTTTTGGAGTAGATGCCGATGCCATGGTCAGAGGGTCACTAATCTGGTCCATCAGCCCTGGCATGAACAACAGGAAAGAGGCCAATGATACAATGACAATGATAACTTTACACTGGTCACTATAGTTATTGTAATACCATATCATTTATTTGTGTCAAAATATGACAGTTTAAATGATTTCCCCCATTCTTTGACACCTACATTTACATTTTTACATTTTTCTCATTTAGCAGTTGTTGTTATCCAGTGTGACTTACAGTTAGTGCATTTATCTTAAGATAGCTAGGTAGGACAACCACATATTATCACAGGCATAGTGAGTACACTTTTAATCAATAAAGTAGTCATCTGCAAAGTCAGAGCTCGTAAGCAAAATGGCAGAAGATCCCAAGACACAACACAGCAGAGCTGTGAACTGAAATGTCTGAAACAAGCATGATGACTACATTCATGTGATAATGTATTTTGGAAGATTAACTGTGTAAATGTATATTTAATTATATTATACATTTGCTAATTCTAAAAGAGGGGGCCACCCATCGAGATAGATTTAGGACTCTAGCGCCCAAAAGCTTGTTTAAGCATTGGCAGCGTCATTGAAGACTTTCGTCATTTTGTCTACTGGGTGGAACTTCCGATGCGTTAAGGAAGGATAACATAATTCAATCCAAGTCATCAGGAGGGATCAGCCAATTAATTATACTCGTGAGCAATATGACAAAATATGAAAATATGCACATCCAAGTCTAGGACATAAGAACATATCAAAGAAAAAAGGAATGTCCTCAACTCTGGTATGTTCCCATGGCAATTTAATCAGACGCCCCAAAATTACAAAGTTTCGATCCGCAGACGCCCCAAAATGACAAAGTTTCGATCCGAGTTGCTTCTTCGTCAGATCATTCACCACTGTTAAACACACCTGCTTAAATAATCGCTAGAGGCCTCAAACTCAACTCTGGACCTCAAAGCTAGTTCCACTGCATTTTTTAATTGTTCTCTTCTAATCAGTGATTTAAACCTGAGACACCAGGTTGGTGCAATTAATTATCAGGTAGAACAGAAAACCAGCAGGATCCGAATCTCATAGGGTAGCAGTTGAATACCCCTGCTCGAGAGGTATAGTATGTACATCCTGTCAATTGAATACATCCAGTCAAGGGTTCACTGCACAGCTATTTTCAGGTCTCCAGAGATGTTCCTTTGGGTTCAAGTCCGGGCTCTGGCTGGGCCACTCAAGGACATTCAAAGACTTGTCCCGAAGCCACTCCTGGATTGTCTTGGCTATGTGCTTAGGGTTGTTGTCCTTTAGGAAGCTGAACCTTCACACCAGTCTGAGGTCCTGAGCCCTCTGGAGCAGGTTTTCATCAAGGATCTCTTTGTACTTTGCTCCGTTCATCTTTCCCTCGATCCTGACTAGTCTCCCAGTCCTTGCCGCTGAAAAACATCCCCACAGCATGATGCTGCCACCACCATGCTTCATCATTGGGATGGTGCCAGGTTTCCTCCAGACGTGATGCTTGGCATTCAGGCCAAAGAGTTCAATCTTGGTTTCATCAGACCAGAGAATCTTGTTTCTCATAGTCTGAGAATCCTTTAGGTGCCTTTTGGCAAACTCCAAGAGGGCTGTCATGTGCCTTTTACTGAGAAGTGGCTTCCGTCTGGCTACGCTACCATAAAGGCCTGATTGGTGGAGTGCTGCAGAGATGGTTGTCCTTCTGGAAGGTTCTCCCATCTCTACAGAGGAACTCTGGAGCTCTGTCAGAGTAACCATCTGGTTCTTGGTTACGTCCCTGACCAAGGCCCTTCTCCCACGATTGCTCAATTTTGTGGCCAGCTCTAGGAAGAGTCCTGGTGGTTCCAAACTTCTTCCATTTAAGAATGATAGAGGCCACTGTGTTCTTGGGGACCTTCAATGCTGCTGAAATGTTTTGGTACCCTTCCCCAAATCTGTGCCTTGATACAATCCTGTCTCGAACCTATACGGATAATTCCTTTGACCTCATGGCTTGGTTTTTGCTCTGACATGCACTGTCAATTTTGGGACCTTGTATAGATAGGTGTGTGCCTTTCCAAATCATGTCCAATCAATTGTATTTACCTCAGATGGACTCCAATCCAGTTGTAGAATCATCTCAAGGATGGTCAATGGGAACAAGATACACCTGAGCTCAATTTCGAGTCTCATAGCAAAGGGTCTGAATACTTAGGTATTTCTGTTTTTTTAGTTTTAATACATTTGTAAGAATTTCTAAAAACCCGCTTTCTCATTATGGGGTATTGTGTGTAGGTTGAAAAATAAATATTTAATCTATTTTAGAATAAGGCTGTAACGCAACAAAATGTGGAAAAAGTCAACGGGTCTGAATACTTTCTGAATGCCCTGTACATGGCTCTGGTCTTTCCTATTTGAAAAAAGTCAAATAAACGTTTTAATCTACCCCTAGCCCATTTTTTTTGGAGGGGGGTATGCCATCTAATTTTTAAGATTTATAGTTGACCCGTTAACCCATATACCATCAGCGTTTAAGAGATACAGTGGGGCAAAAAAAAGTATTTAGTCAGCCACCAATTGTGCAAGTTCTCCCACTTAAAAAGATGAGAGAGGCCTGTAATTTTCATCATAGGTACACTTCAACTATGACAGAAAAAATGAGAAAAAAAATCCAGGAAATCACATTGTAGGATTTTTAATTAATTTATTTTCAAATTATGGTGGAAAATAAGTATTTGGTCAATAACAAAAGTTTATCTCAATACTTTGTTATATACCCTTTGTTGGCAATGACAGAGGTCAAACATTTTCTGTAAGTCTTCACAAGGTTTGCACACACTGTTGCTGGTATTTTGGCCCATTCCTCCATGCAGATCTCCTCTAGAGCAGTGATGTTTTGGGGCTGTTGCTAGGCAATATGGACTTTCAACTCCCTCCAAAGATTTTCTATGGGGTTGAGATCTGGAGACTGGCTAGGCCACTCCAGGACCTTGAAATGCTTCTTACGAAGCCACTCCTTCATTGCCCGGGCGGTGTGTTTGGGATCATTGTCATGCTGAAAGAACCAGCCACGTTTCATCTTCAATGCCCTTGCTGATGGAAGGAGGTTTTCACTCAAAATCTCACGATACTTGGCCACATTCATTCTTTCCTTTACACGGATCAGTCGTCCTGGTCCCTTTGCAGAAAAACAGCCCCAAAGCATGATGTTTCCACCCCCATGCTTCACAGTAGGTATGGTGTTCTTTGGATGCAACTCAGCATTCTTTGTCCTCCAAACACGACGAGTTGAGTTTTTACCAAAAAGTTATATTGTGGTTTCATCTGACCATATGACATTCTCCCAATCTTCTTCTGGATCAGTCAAATGCTCTCTAGCAAACTTCAGACGGGCCTGGACATGTACTGGCTTAAGCAGGGGGACACGTCTGGCACTGCAGGATTTGAATCCCTGGCGGCGTAGTGTGTTACTGATGGTAGGCTTTGTTACTTTGGTCCCAGCTCTCTGCAGGTCATTCACTAGGCTCCCCCCGTGTGGTTCTAAGATTCTTGTGATCATTTTGACCCCACGGGGTGAGATTTTGCGTGGAGCCCCAGATCGAGGGAGATTATCAGTGGTCTTGTATGTCTTCCATTTCCTAATAATTGCTCCCACAGTTGATTTCTTCAAACCAAGCTGCTTACCTATTGCAGATTCAGTCTTCCCAGTCTGGTGCAGGTCTACAATTTTGTTTCTGGTGTCCTTTGACAGCTCTTTGGTCTTGGCCATAGTGGAGTTTGGAGTGTGACTGTTTGAGGTTGTGGACAGGTGTCTTTTATACTGATAACAAGTTCAAACAGGTGCCATTAATACAGGTAACGAGTGGAGGACAGAGGAGCCTCTTAAAGAAGAAGTTACAGGTCTGTGAGAGCCAGAAATCTTGCTTGTTTGTAGGTGACCAAATACTTATTTTCCACCATAATTTGCAAATAAATTCATAAAAAATCCTACAATGTGATTTTCTGGATTTTCTTTCTCATTTTGTCTGTTATAGTTGAAGGGTACCTATGATGAAAATTACAGGCCTCTCTCATCTTTTTAAGTGGGAGAACTTGCACAATTGGTGGCTGACTAAATACCTTTTTGCCCCACTGTAGCTATTGATTAAACATTTGTGTACATACAACCTGTGCATTGTATTCCCTTGTGTGGTTGTATTATGTTTTTAACTCATCAAATAAACCAAATGAAACGTGTTAAACTATTCACCAGATCATATGTTTCAAGAATATAAGTAGAAAATGACTTAGAATGTAATCTGTGTCAGGAAGGTAGCAGTGCACCAAGAGAAATTCAAATTTGCAAAAAAAAACTGACAAAAGGAAATGACAGTTTCGACCTGATTAAAGTGGGCTGTTTACCACAGTAACTGCCAGTAACCCAACACACACACACACACACACACACACACACACACACACGTACAACTGAACATGTAAGCTCATACACATTGATAAGTGCATTGAGCAAGCATGGATGAGCTGGGTGAGTATACTTTTTTTCCTCTGCTGCTGTTGTGTTATAAAACAAGATACAATAGATCAAACTATAAACAAAATACACACATCAATAGATTTGAGCACTAATAAAATATAAAAATGATATACTTATGAAAACGTACATGTAGAAGTTTTGTTGTGTGTGGTGAATGAAGCGTGTATTACATTGGGCATGCTAATCACATCATATGGTTCATATCGTATCTGAATCAAATGTATTGTTGTAGACATGACTGTTGATGTAAATTCACGGGGAATCACAAAGAAGGTTCTCTGTTGATAGGCAGATGGATTGTTAAGGCTGTTGACTGAAGTCACCTAGTACCAACCACATTCAATTAGTGAGAAATCCAGTGGATAGGGATATACAGTGGCTTCACCAAGTATCCACACCCCTTTACTTTTTCCACATGTTGTTGTTTTACAGCTTGAATTAAAAGTGGATTCAATTGAGATTTCGTGTCACTGGTCGACACACCATACCCCATAATGTCAACGTGGAATTTTGGTTGTTGAGCATTTTAGAAATTAATCAAAAATGTAAAGCTGCATTGTCTTGAGTCAATAAATAGTCAACCCCTTTGTTATGGCGAGCCTAAATTAGTTCAGGAGTAAACATGTGCTTAACAAATCGCATAATAAGTTCCATAGACTCAATCTGTGTACAATAATAGTGGTTAACCCTAAAGTTGACGTCTGCGCTTCCTGGGAAATCTAATTAGCACAATACAAAACTCCCCATGTCAATCGATCAGTTTAAAAAATATATATTTCTGGTTTTGCAGTGGATGTGTCTCAATCCCACGCCTATGTCACACTTCCGCATCTGTTGTGAAAGGTGACAGAGCTAGAGCGGTGTTTGTCAAAACATGAGACACCCCGAAAATAGGTCTTCTCACATAATTGTCTGTAGCGTCCAAACGGTTTGGCTTGCAAACTATGATCCCTCTATGTAAAGATGAGACTGTGAAAAACACGATGGTGTTCACCGTTTCACTCTATGGCCCCCCCACAAGCATCTTGGAACTCGTCTGAAGTCAGTACAGATGATCTGCCAACTTCTGTTTGTAGCGTCCGAACAGTTTGAGCTACACACTAATATGACCCCTCTGTGGAAAGGTCAGGCTCTCACAAACATGTACAGTTGAAGTCGGAAGTTTACATACACTTAGGTTGGAGTCATTTAAACTCATTTTTCAACCACTCCACAAATTTCTTGTTAACAAACTATAGTTTTGGCAAGTCGGTTAGGACATCTACTTTGTGCATGACACAAATTTTTCCAACAATTGTTTACAGACAGATTATTTCACTTCTAATTCACTGTATCACAATTCCAGTGGGTCAGAAGTTTACATACACTAAGTTGACTGTGCCTTTAAACAGCTTGGAAAATTCCAGAAAATTATGTCATGACTTTAGAAGCTTCTGATAATTAACATGATTTGAGTCAATTGGAGGTGTACCTGTGGATGTATTTCAAGGCCTACCTTCAAACTCAGTGCCTCTTTGCTTGACATAATGGGAAAATAAAAAGAAATCAGCCAAGACCTCAAAAAAAAATTGTAGCCCTCCACAAGTCTGGTTCATCCTTGGGAGCAATTTCCAAAATGCCTGAAGGTACCACGTTCATCTGTACAAACAATAGTACGCAAGTATAAACACCATGGGACCACGCAGTCGTCATACCACTCAGGAAGGAGACGCGTTCTGTCTCCTAGAGATGAACGTACTTCAGTGCTAAAAGTGCAAATCAATCCCAGAACAACAGCAAAGGACCTTGTGAAGATGATAGAGGAAACAGGTTCCAAAGTATCTATATCCACAGTAAAACGAGTCCTATATTGACATAACCTGAAAGGCCGCACAGCAAGGAAGAAGCCGCTGCTCCAAAACCGCCATAAAAAAGCCAGACTATGGTTTGCAATTGCACATGGGGACAAAGCTCGTACTTTTTGGAGAAATATCCTCTGGTTTGATGAAACAAAAATAGAACTATTTGTCCATAATGACCATTGTTATATTTGGAGGAAAAAGGGGGTGTCTTGCAAGCCAAAGAACCCCATCCCAACCGTGTAGCACGGGGGTGGCAGCATCATGTTGCGGGGGTGCTTTGCTGCAGGAGGGACTGGTGCACTTCACAAAGTAGATGGCATCATAAGGAGTGAAAATTATGTGGATATATTGAAGCAACATCTCAAGACATCAGTCAGGAAGTTAAAGCTTGGTCGCAAACGGGTCTTCCAAATGGACAATGACCCTAAGCATACTTCCAAGGTTGTGGCAAAATGGCTTAAAGACAACAAAGTCAAGGTATTGGAGTGGCCATCACATAGTCCTGACCTCAATCCTATAGAACATTTGTGGGCAGAACTGAAAAAGCATGTGCGAGCAAGGAGGCCTACAAACCTGACTCAGATACACCAGCTCTGTCAGGAGGAATGGGCCAAAATTCACCCAACTTATTGTGGGAAGCTTGTGGAAGGCTACCTGAAATGTTCTACCCAAGTTAAACAATTTAAAGGCAATACTACCAAATACTAATTGAGTGTATATAAACTTCTGACCAACTGGGAATGTGATGAAAGAAAGAAAAGCTGAAATAATCATTATCTCTACTATTATTCTGACATTTCACATTCTTAAAATAAAGTGGTGATCCTAACTGACCTAAGACAGAGAATTTTTACTGGGATTAAATGTCAGGAATTGTGAAAAACTGAGTTTAAATGTATTTGGCTAAGGTGTATGTAAACTTCCGACTTCAACTGTACATATGTTCACAAGACTCGTCTAAAGGTCCCCCATTACCAGTTGAAACAATGAATGAAAGTATATATGGAGAGTGTTTAGTGCCAAAACAGTCCCGATCGCTCAGATACAGGGCACTTCAGAACAAACTTAGTTTGCATTCCATGCTGTGAATATGTTGTTCATTGCGTTTGTATGGGCTAATAGCAGTAAGGCCCCAAAAACATTTATCCCCCAAAACCTTTTTTCATATTTCAATGGGTCTTAAAATTCAAAACCAAATAGCAAAATGATCCTTGGTATGACCTTCTTAAAACAATTCCATATAGCGTTGACAGGGCTTAGACTCTTATGGGTTAACATGAGTTTTGAATGACTACCCCATCTCTGTACCCCACACATACAATTATCTGTAAGGTCCCTCAATTGAGTAGTGAATTTCAAGCACAGATTCAACCACAAAGACCAGGGAGGTTTTGTCAATGCCTAGCAAAGAAGGACACCGTTTGGTAGATGTGTAAAAATAGAAAAAAGCAGACACTGAATATCCTTATGAGCATAGTGAAGTTACTAATTAGGCTTTGGATGGTGTATCATAACGCAAGGCCAAATCTACACTGGAATTGCTTACCAAGATGACATAGAATGATCCTGAGTGACCTAGTTACAGTTTTGAATTAAATCGACTTGAAAATCTAAGGCAATGCTAGAAAATGGCTGTCTAGCAATGATCAACAATCAACTTAAAAAACAATAATGGACAAATATTGTACAATCCAGGTGTGCAATGCTCTTGAATACTTATTTATATAGGTATTCACACTCCTGAGTCAATACTTTGTAGAAGCACCTTTGGCGGCAATTCCATGTATGAATACTTTCTGAAGGTACTTAATATACGTTGTATTTTTACTTTGAAAAAAGAAACAAATCATGGATTTGTGCTAAATCTCCACCAGCGTAGTTATGACTTACTTGTGTTCAACTTCCTCTTAAAATGAGCACAATACAATAGTTTTATGTAATGTTCCCTTTCATAGGCCACTGTCAGCATGTGAGTTAAAAGTCAGAATAAGACTGTTTGTTAGTCATAGAGTGCATCAGTTTAAAAAGTTTCACTTCTGCTTTGAGGTTCTTGTCTGTAACATCTCTTATATCATATCCTCAGGAAGCAGCACTGTATGAAACAATCAGTAGTGGAAAATGTCCCCAATTGTCATACTTGAGTAAAAGTAAAGATACGTTAATAGAAAATGACTCAAGGAAAGTGACCTAGTAAAATACTACTTGAGTAAAAGTCTATTTGGTTAAGCAAATCAGGCGGCACATTTTTTATGTTCTTTTAATTTACAGATAGCCACTCAAACACTCAGACATAATTTACAAGCAAAGCCTGTGTGTTTAGTGACTCCACCAGATCAGAGGCAGTAGAGATGACCTGGGATGTTCTCTTGATAAGTGTGTGAGTGGGACCATTTTCCTCTCCTGCTAAGCATTCAAAATGTAACTAGTACTTTTAGGTGTCAGGGAAAATGTATGGAGTAAAAGTACATTGTTTTCTTTAGCAATGTCGTGGTGTAAAAGTAAAAGTAATCAGAAATAGTAACGTAAATTACAGATACCCCAAAAAATACTTAAGAGATACTTTAAAGTATTTTTAAGTAAGTACTTTACACCACTGGAAACAACCACATCAGATCAATGGGTGTGTCTCGCAATAGGCAAAAGGAGAACGTAGTGAGGCATTGTAACTCATCTCAGAGGAAGTCTGTTAGAAGTGCTTATTCTGATTGATACTGTCGTACCATACCATACCACAGCAAATATGTGTTTTATAGATCTTATCCTAGAAGAGCTGGCTTTCAACTTAGCTGGTCCAGAGTCAGCTACTCAGAAGAAAGAAAGTGATACAGCCAACACAAATGGACAGGTAATGACAAAATCACCCCTAGCAGTTGTTGTTTAGTCTTTTTTCTAACTACTACAACTGGACGTGTCTTTTAGCTCTAGGCTTTATGTGAAATTTCCCATAGGTCTCAAAGGTGTGTCCTGTTGGTCTCCTTCCAAAGAACGAAATTGAGACAGATAGCACCAATGCATACAGGTGAGCCACTAGTAGGTCTGCTCACAGATAGCCATACGTTATGACCCTGGGTCAGACCATACAGATAGAGCTGAGACTGAGATGTATCACCTCAGATTCAAGCATCTGTCCAGTGTCCATTCTATAGCAGTGCTCATCTGTGGTTTTCTCTGTGTGTTTGTCAGTGAGTTACCAGCTCCAATGGAAGCCGGTCTGCTGAGTCCTTGCTCTGCTACCAGAGAGCTGGACTCCATAATGGAGGATTTGCTGTTTGGCCTGGAGATGAGGGTGAGGAAGCATCTATCATGAAATACGCTGTCGGTCAGAGCATGAGCAGAGGATGACTGTAGGAGAATCTCAAATGCATTTCCTTGATTCCTTGTGTCCTCTCTCCTCGCCCCCTCAAAACCCATTGTATGAGAGGGGAGGGACCTCTGAGCTTCCCATCCAACGGCTTCTCATCAAATGGGTTTTGAGAAGGAGGCAAGGAGAGAGGATGGGTTGAATCAAGCAAATACAATTCTCTGTCTTTCAATGAAGTTGACTTGATCTGACAGCAGAGGGCAGTATAAGCAAACTAAATAAATATTGGAAGCTTTAGTACCACTAGTGCCTCCAAAATGAATAGAATTTTGAGATATACAACTTTTAAAAACACATTTTAGATGCATATGAACGGATGCAATTCTGTTTTGAGGACACTTTTTCTCATCTTTAGCTCCCAGACCCTCCTCCTCCCTCAACCCCACCACCACTTGTCCAGAAGTCAGTCAAAAAGAACCATGTTGGAGAAAAGAAAGAAAAGGAGGACACCCAAGCGAAACAGGAGAGCACCAACAGTCCTAAGTCTTCTGATCTGGAGCGCAAGGCATCAACACAGAGAAAAACGGACGCCATAGATGACCTTCTGGGAGGCTTGAGCTGTGATATGGAGAAGATGGGTGTACGAACGGTGGCGAAGGGCCACTGTGCTTCCTGTGGCAAGGTCATTGTGGGAAAGGTAAACAGCTTGAGCTGTCAAAAACCAGACAAAAGCTTGATTTCAAAATAACAGTGTAGGCGAAGATGATCAATCAAAAGTACCATGGTCAGTACATGAAACAAAGTATATTTTTCTTCTTACCGCTTTATTTTATTCGGCAGATGATCACAGCCCTGGGCCAGGTGTGGCACCCAGAACACTTTGTTTGTGTGGAGTGTCAGGCTGAGCTGGGGACTAGTGGCTTCTTTGAGAGGGAGGGGAAGGCGTACTGTGAGAAAGACTACCAGCATCTCTTTTCACCTCGCTGTGGTTACTGCAAGGGTCCCATTCTGCAGGTAAACTCCTTCTCTTTGGATTGGACTATATTATCACCATTATTTAACACTGCACAAAACCAACTCACCACCTCTCTAGATCTGTTGTCGTTGGGTTTACCTCACCGCATGCTGGGCTCTTTGTCCTCTCTCACAGAACATCCTGACAGCGATGGACCGCACCTGGCACCCTGAGCACTTCTTCTGTTCCCATTGTGGGGAGCTCTTTGGGGCTGAAGGTGAAGGAGCACACTATCTGCCTGACAGATGGCACCACAACTACTACTGTTCCCTATAGGGTAACATATGATCTAGACCACAGTGTGACTGAGAACACTCCTCTCTTTGCGTGTGTGTCCTTTGATGTGTCATAGGTTTTCTGGAGAAGGACGGGAAGCCGTACTGCCACAGAGACTTTTACCATCTTTTTGCTCCAAAGTGCTCTGGTTGTGGAGACCCTGTGAGAGAGAACTACCTGACTGCAGCCAACGGCACCTGGCATCCCAACTGCTTCGTCTGCTCAGTGAGTCGCTCACCACAGATCACGCACAAAATCGAAACTTCTACCATTTCTCAGACAATAAACTTTGAACAGCCAACAGCCACAATACAACATTGTGCTGATATTATCAGAATCCTACTCAACCTCCAATAAAGAGTAGGCCTACTGTATCAATTAGATAGAAGAAGTGCTCTCTTTCTCCTTCTCTCCATCCCTCCAGGACTGTCTGAAGCCCTTCAACGATGGTTGTTTCCTGGAGCTGGATGGTCGTCCCCTGTGCTCTCTGCACTTCCACTCCCGACAGGGTACACTGTGTGGGGGCTGTGGAGAGCCCATCTCTGGCCGCTGCATCTCTGCTTTGGAGCGCAAGTTCCACCCTGAGCACTTTGTGTGTGCCTTCTGTCTGCGTAAACTCAGCCAGGGGGTGTTCAAGGAGCAGGCAGGGAAACCCTACTGCTCAGCCTGCCACACCAAACTGTTTGTGTGAGACTTATTTAACTGATAATGCCCGAGATGCCATGGTTTGGAGGATATATTGGCACCGGTTCGAGTGCCGGCAAACCGGGCTTCGAGGGCATTATCACTTTTATACAATGGGTTACCAACATATTCAAATAATGATTGACATATTTTAATTAAAAACGTTATTTTGATGAATTTATTCATACTATTTCATCCTTCCACAAAACATAGTCCCGACACAAAGCTGATTAATGATTTCGACTGGCTGAGAAATGATGCCTGTCTGTCTGTCTCGTCCTGACTCCCGACATGTTCATTACTAAAGGACAGCTGGAGATAGAATTTGAATATTGAAACAGTGTTGCAAATGTAGGAGAGACAGACAACAAGGTTTATACAAATCTCCTAATTAGTGCCCAGTTTATATATACGGTAATCAATTAACCTGAAAAAAGTCATACTTACAAAGTATGTGGAAAATCCCACACGGATCATTAAGGCAATATCCGCATAAGAATTGAAAAATTATTTTGTGTCATGTGTTGCATGTGGACATAGACTGAGTGTACAAAACCTTAAGAACACCTGCTCTTTCCATGACAGACTGACCAGGTGAATCCAGGTGAAAGCTAAGATCCTTATTGAAGTAACTTGTTAAATCCACTTCAATCAGTGTAGATGATGGGGAGGAGACAGGTTAAAGAAGAATATTTTTGAGACATGGATTGTGTATGTGTGCCATTCAGAGGGTGAATGGGCAAGACAAAAGGTTGAAGGGCCTTTGAACAGGGTATTGTAGTAGGTGCCAGGCGCACAGGTTTGTGTCAATAACTGCAATGCTGCTGGGTTGTTCATGCTCAACAGTTTCCCGTGTGTATCAAGAATGGTCTTCCACCAAAGGACATCCAACAACTGTGGGAAGCATTGGAGTCAACATGGGCCAGCATCCCTGAGGAACGCTTTCGACACCTTGTAGAGTCCATCCCCTGACAAATTGAGGCTGTTCTGTGGGGAAAAGGGCGTGCAACTCAATATAATGTTTTGTACACTCAGTATACAACCACGTATTCATGGAAATGAACAGGAGTGTTTGTTTAGAATAGGCTTACCAAGGAAAAGAGTTACCATCTGAATGCCTCATTGAAATGTAATCACATAATAGAGCTGATCATGAAAATATTATTTCTAATGTCTGAAACATGAAATCAAATTATACATTTGTGAACTTTGGATCGCTTTAAGGTGTATCAATATCGCCTAAATTGTGTTTAAATGAATTAATCATGATCACAAAGCATTTAAAGTCGAAGAAAGAATAACAGAAATCAACCAAATCCAGTTGAGTTTTTCCTGGAGTAAAATCCATGGGTTCCATAAAGATGTCCTCAGTGCCATGGGTTGGCAGAGGGGTGATCCATGCTGGCAGAGCCGAGGCTGCTTTCCAACTGTAGTTCATCAAGAGACTTCTCTATGGCTCTGACAGTTTACATTGGCATATTCTCTCTGGAACCAAGTTACTGTACGTGTCAGGTTTAGAAGAATTCTCAACATTGACCCACCTATTGCAGTCCATGAGAGATCGAGTAGGGTGTTGAAACAAATAGTGAAGGTTCCAGGAGAAGCTTTAACAACAGAAGTGAGCACCAACCCATACCACTTACGGTAACTGTAGGCACACAGCCAGGTTGTAATGTGATGTAATACTGGGGTCCTACAAAGGAGCCACTTTTCTGTTGATGTATAGGACTACTGGCTGTGTGCAGGCAGTGTGTAACTGGACATTGAGGAGGGGATAAATCATGTTGTCATCAGCACATTAGATCAAGTCTCCTGGTCTCCTATCCTGGACTAATGTGGGTTGGTGTCACAACATACTACTCTGCCAGGCCAAGCCCTCTGCTCTGTTCGTTAATGCACCTCTCTCTCATATGATTTCTAAGCCTTGTTTAACACACCGTTTCCTGTATAAAAGCTTTTCGTAGCTGTAAACTCACATTGGTAAATGTGAAGTACCTTCGACATACCAGCGACATACACACTGACATTAATCCTGGCTGTGGTGTGTAAGGTCCTCTTGACCATACAGCAATGAAGACAGTCTCAAACCACATTAAAACAGAAAACAAATCAAGATATAAAACGAAACAGGCTCCAAATACACAAGCACTTTACCTACTTCAAGGGGAGTGATCCAACTGAGGGGAGGAAAAGGTTCTTGGCACATAATAAACCTAGCGAACAAGAAATGTGAGTTGTGGCTCTTCTAAAAGGCGATGAATAAAGGGCTGTCTGTGGGTGCTGGGGGGGGATGTAACTCAGATGACATTTACTGCTGTGTAACGGGGTAACAGAGACCTGTGGAGTGCACTGGGGCATGGAAAGGCCTATGAGCTCGGGGCTGGAGGCTGGAAAAGGCTAGAGGGTGAGGAGGAGGGCAATATGGAGAGTTACCCCAGTGTGACACTGAAACCCTACCCTCTCCCCAAACTGCCTGTGGCCCCTGTGTCACCCCACTGGGGGTACGGAGAGAAGCACAGTCCCACTGTGGGTCACAACCAGGTGAGGATGGCCTTCTACCTTGTAAACCCAGAGTTGACATCTACCCTCAATCAACATTTCAGCCAATAACTGTCTAATACATCTCAGTTGACAGCCAGCAGACCGATATTCACACATGTAGATGACAGCTTCGTTCTGTTTATTAAAGAGGGATCCATTATGGAGATGAGAGCTTAGCTGAGTGGAGAGACAGACACAACAGACATTAACACACTTGAGAAAACAAGCGAAAACAAAACTCTCTGAACCCAAACAGATACAAGGGTCATTCATTAACACATTATAGACCTGAAATATTGAAAACATTCAGAAGAAATGCCCTTCTGCCAGGCCCCAAAGTATTGATGAACATATGAGGGTTGTGGACGCAGGCAAATTTGAAACCCGACAAAATGGTGGAAGACAGGCTCATAAAGACGAGTGACGAGTCCTCAGTGTACTAAGGCTTTTTCTCCACAATTGATCCTCTGTGTGTGTCTGTGTGAGCATCATTGTTATGGAATTAGTAGCCTGCAGTGAGAGACAGTCATGATTAATTGGGGAGCAAAAAAATATCAAATATGTTGCCAACTACAATAATGACCCTGGTGCACTTTTCCACCACAAATAGTCCCGTATCCATGGTTTCACTGGTCAGCATCACTGACTTTCATAAATAACCGAATTAGCACAGCTTCAGTGCTCAGCTTGAAACTAGGCGCTGGCAATGCAGAGTAATCTGTTATTCTAACTGACCAAACAGAGAAAAAAGCCTGTAAAGATATTCAGTTCAACAAACGTGGGCCGTTTTAACGAGACGCAATGGTTCATGTCTGTTTCAAAGTCCCTAACTGTTAAAACATTACCTCACATTATCTTACACTGCGAAAATATTTTAATTTGACTACAGCCAGGTGAGGGAATGAGGATATTGGTTTCCAAGGTGGTCCTTCCTTGATACTATATATACGTCAGACTCCATATGTCCATATATGAGGGGTCAGTGTTCCTGAAGGTGTGAATGGATTTGTTTTTTAAGTGGAGAGAAAACTGACAATTTTAACACCCCTCTAATAACTTCCATAGTAACACAGACAGTGCCTTAGGAGCAGAAAAGTTAATTAGGCCAGTGTATTCACACTGGTGCCGGTCCAGTCCTGGTCCCTCTGGGCTGTGGGCTGGCTGTCTTTGACTTGGCCCAGTCCTGCTGCCCTGGCTAGGCTGGCGGAGGGTGCAGGTATCACACCTGATTAATGACTGGCTCCTCTGTCCTCAGGAACTTCCTGTTGTCCTTGGCTGAGCCTCCTCGACCTGCTCCACGCTCTTACTGTCTAACACCAATAGTAAACGCAGGCTGACACACTCATAAACACTGACGCATACACACACACTAGCACATGTGCACACATGCATACACACAAATAAATACGAACAGACACTTTTTGAACATTCGTTAATGAGTTATACACAGTAGTTTTTTGGGGAATCTGTCATTTACTATTTATATTTTTGACTACTTTTACTTTTACTCTAATACTTTCCTACAGAAAATAATGTACTTGTTACTCCATACATTTTCCCTGACACCCCCCCAAAAAAGTAGTTCTCATGTGTGCCGAGTACAACAGGAGTACAACACCTTACAGTAGCGAGGCTATATAACAGTAGCGAGGCTAGATACAGGAGGTACTGGTACAGAGTCAATATGCAGGGGAACACAGGTTAGTCGAGGTGACTGAAGTAATATGTACATGTAGGTAGAGTTAAAGTGACTATGCATAGATAATAAACAGAGAGTGGTGTAAAAGAGGGGGTGGGGACAATGCAAATAGTCTGCGTAGCCATTGAATTTTTTAATCTTTATTTAAATAGGCAAGTCAGTTAAGAACAAGTTCTTATTTTCAATGATGGCCTAGGAACAGTGGGTTAACTGGCCTAGGAACAGTGGGTTAACTGTCTTGTTCAGGAGTAGAACAACAGATTTTTGCCTTGGCGGCTCAGGGATTCAATCTTGTAACCTTTACGGTTACTAGTCCAATGCTCTAACCACTAGGCTACCTAGGCTAGCTGTTCAGGAGTCTTATGGCTTGGGGGTAGACGCTGTTAAGAAGCCTTTTGGACTCAGACTTGGAGCTCCGGTACAGCTTGCCGTGTGGTAGCAGAGAGAACAGTCTATGAATAGGGTTGCTGGAGTCTTTGACAACTTTTAGGTTCTTCCTCTGACACCACCTGGTATAGAGGTCCTGGATGGCAGGAAGCTTGGCCCCAGCTAGGCACTTGGCCGTACGCACTACCCTCTGTAGTACTTTGCGGTCGGAGGCCAAGCAGTTGCCATACCAAGCAGTGATACAACCAGTCAGCATGCTCTCGATGGTGCACCTGTATACCTTTTTGAGGGTCTGAGGATCCATGCCAAATCTGTTCAGTCTCCTGAGGGGGAATAGGCATTGTCATGCCCTCTTCACGACTGTCTTGGTGTGTTTGGACCATGATAGTTTGTTGGTGATGTGGACACCAAGGAACTTGAAGCTCTCAACCTGCTCCACTACAGCCACGTCGATGAGAATGGGGGCGTGCTCTGTCCTCCTTTTCCTGTAGTCCACAATCATCTCCTTTGTCTTGATCACGTTGAGGGAGAGGTTGTTATCCTGGCACCACACGACCAGGTCTCTAACCTCCTCTCTATAGGCTGTCTCATTGTTGTCAGTGATCAGGCCTACCACTATTGTGTCATCGGCAAACTTAATGATGGTGTTGGAGTCGTGCCTGGCCATGCAGTCATGGGTGAACAGGGAGTACAGGAGGGGACTGAGCATGCACCCCTGAAGGGCCTCCGTGTTGAGGATCAGCGTGGCTGATGTGTTGTTACCTACCCTTACCACCTGGGGGCGGCCCATCAGGAAGTCCAGGATCCAGTTGCAAAGGGAGGTGTTTGGTCCCAGGGTCCTTAGCTTAGTGATGAGCTTTGAGGGCAACATGGTGGTGAATGCTGAGCTGTAGTCAATGAATAGCATTCTCACGTAGGTGTTCCTTTTGTCCAGGTGGGAAAGTGCAGTGTGGAGTGAACTAGAGATTGCATCCTCTGTGGATCTGTTGGGATGGTATGCAAATTGGAGTGGGTCTAGGGTTTCTGGGAAAATGGTGTTGATGTGAGCCATGACCAGCTTTTCAAAGTACTTCACAGCTACAGACGTGAGTGCTACGGGTCGGTAGTCATTTAGGATATGGTGGTCTGCTTGAAACATGTTGGAATTACAGACTCAGTCTGTCAGGATTTGGCCAGGATTGTTCCGGTTTTGGCCACTAGATGCCCCCATTGTGCTTTTTTGACCCTTTTGTTTTCCCTTGTTTCCAGATTATTATTTGCACCTGTGCCTCGTTTCCCTTGAATGTATTTTAACTCTTAGTTTTCCTTAGTTCTTTGCACTGTTTTTGAATGTTAGCACCCAGCCCCAGCGATGCTGTGAACATTTGTTACTCCAGTTGGACTCTCTTGCGGTACTCTGTTTTTGTTCTCGTTTATTTATTTTTGATTATCTTTTGAGGCTTTTTCCCTGCTGTACCTACCACCTTGTGGATTTACCTTTTCACTTGGAGGATTACCTTTTTCACTTGGAATTACTTTTGACATTGTGGATTTATCTTTTTGCCTGAAGTACTTACCTTTTTACTTTATTAAAACACCATCTCAAGTACTGCTGCCTCTGCCTCATCTTCTGGGTTCTGCCGACTATTAGTGGCTCAGTTTGCTAAGTGACTGTTTCTCACACCGGAGACCCAAGTTCGTAACCGGGTCCTGACACAGTCAGGGAGAGGTTGAAAATGTCAGGGAAGACACTTGCCAGTTGTTCAGCGCATGCTCAGAGTACATGTCCCGATAATCCGTCTGGCCCTGCGGCCTTGTGAATGTTGACCTGTTTCAATCTCTTACTCACATTGGCTATGGAGAGTGTGATCACACAATCATCTGGAACAGCTGATGCTCTCATGCCTGCTTCAGTGTTGTTTGCTTCAAAGCAAGCATAGAAGTAACTTAGCTCGCATGGTAGGCTCGAATCACTGGGCAGCTCAATGCTGTGCTTCCTTTTGTAGTCTGTAATAGTTTGCAAGCCCTGCCACATCCGATGATCACCGGACCCGGTCTATTACGATTCGATCTTAGTCCTGTATTGACGCTTTTTCTGTTTGATGGTTCGTCAGAGGGCATAGCGGGATTTCTTATAAGCGTCCGGGTTAGCGTCCCTCTCCTTGAAAGTGGCAGTTCTAGCCTTTAGCTCAGTATGGATGTTGCCTCTAATCCATGGCTTCTGGTTGGGGCATGTACGTATGGTCACTGTGGGGACGACGTCCTTGATGCACTTATTGATGAAGACGGTGACTGATGTGGTGCACTCCTCAATGCCATAGGAAGAATCCCGGAACATATTCCAGTCTGCGCTAGGAAAACAGTCCTGTAGCTTGTCATCTGACCACTTTTTTTATTGACCGAGTCACTGGTGCTTCCTGCTTCAGTTTTTGCTTGTAAGCGGGAATCAGGAGGATAGAATTATGGACAGATTTGCCAAATGGGGGGCGAGGGAGAGCTTTGTACGCGTCTCTGTGTGTGGGGTAGAGGTGGTTTAAAGTTTATTTTCCTCTGGTTGCACATTTAACATGCTGGTAGATATTAGGTAAAACGGATTTAAGTTTCCCTGCATTAAAGTCCCTGGCCACTAGGAGCGCCGCCTCTGGATGAGCGTTTTCCTGTTTGCTTATGGCCTTATACAGCTCATTGAGTGCGGTCTTAGTGCCAGCATCGGTTTGTGGTGATAAATAGACAGCTACAAAAAATATAACAGTTGGTAAATAGTGTGGTCTACAGCATATCATGAGATATTCTACCTTAGGCGAGCAAAACCTCGAGACTTCCTTACAATTAGATTTCGTGCACCAGCTGTTGTTTACAAATAGTCCGCCACCCCTTGTCTTACCAGAGGCAGCTGTTCTATCTTGTTGATGCAGCGTAAACCCCGCCAGCTGTATGTTATCCGTGTCGTTGTTTTGTCATGACTCTGTCAAACATAAGATATTACAGTTTAATGTCCCGTTGGTAGGATATTCGTGATCGTAGCTCGTCTATTTTGTTATCCAATGATTGTATGTTGGCTAATATATTTTGGCAATTACATTTACTTCCTATACTTAAGTATATTTAAATCCAAATATTTTTAGACTTTTACTCAAGTAGTATTTTTCTGGGTGACTCACTTTTACTTGAGTCATTTTCTATTAATTAAGGCATCTTTACATTTACTCAAGCATGACAATTGGATACTTTTCCCACCACTGTCTCATCTCTCTCACATCTGTTGCCGAAAGTCTCACTCAACATGTTCCCCCTCACCCAGACTCTCCCAATGAGAGTGAGTGAGTGAGAGAGCGACAGTGTGAGAGACCAAATGACGAGAGCGAGCGAGAGAGAGCGAGCGAGAGAGAGCGAGCGAGAGAGAGAGAGCGAGAGAGAAAGAGAGAGCTGCCGAGTCTGCTGCCAGGCCCAACAAGGACTGACCACATTGAACAGACACTGACTAAAATCAGGGGATATGAGAAAGATTTATCAAATCAAATCAAATTTATTTATAAAGCCCTTCGTACATCAGCTGATATCTCAAAGTGCTGTACAGAAACCCAGCCTAAAACCCCAAACAGCAAGCAATGTAGGTGTAGAAGCACGGTGGCTAGGAAAACTCCCTAGAAAGGCCAAAACCTAGGAAGAAACCTAGAGAGGAACCAGGCTATGTGGGGTGGCCAGTCCTCTTCTGGCTGTGCCGGGTGGAGATTATAACAGAACATGGCCAAGATGTTCAAATGTTCATAAATGACCAGCATGGTCCAATAATAATAATAAGGCAGAACTGGAGCAGCAGCACGGCCAGGTGGACTGGGGACAGCAAGGAGTCATCATGTCAGGTAGTCCTGAGGCATGGTCCTAAGGCTCAGGTCCTCCGAGAGAGAGAAAGAAAGAGAGAATTAGAGAGAGCACACTTAAATTCACACAGGACACCGAATAGGACAGGAGAAGTACTCCAGATATAACAAACTGACCCTAGCCCCCCGACACATAAACTACTGCAGCATAAATACTGGAGGCTGAGACAGGAGGGGTCAGGAGACACGGTGGCCCCATCCGAGGACACCCCCGGACAGGGCCAAACAGGAAGGATATAACCCCACCCACTTTGCCAAAGCACAGCCTCCACACCACTAGAGGGATATCTTCAACCACCAACTTGCCATCCTGAGACAAGGCTTATAGAACAATTTACCACTTCTGTTTGATGGCTTTCAATGTCAAGAAGATAAATAGTTATTTTTACCATTTATGTGAGTGTGTTTGAGGTCTCTGAGAATATTGCTACGTATGTGTTACTATACTTGTGTATGTTTTGGATCATGACTGAGGAAAAGGCTGAAGCTATGGCTCGAGTAAAGATGAGGATGGGACGAGGGTTAGGGTTTAAATAGGGTTGGAGATAAGGCTAGGGCTAAGGTTAGGGTTAAGGTCAGGTTCATGTCTAGGGTTAGGGTTTAGATAGGGTTGGAGATAAGGCTAGGGCTAAGGTTAGGGTTAAAGTCAGGTTCATGGCTAGGGTTAGGGTTTAAATAGGGTTGGAGATAAGGCTGAGGTTAGGGTTAAGGTCAGGTTCATGGCTAGGGTTAGGGATATGTGTAAATGAAGCTAGGATTAACACCCCGGCTCAACCCTAACCCTTACCCTAACTCTAACCTTAGCTTCATGTTCCCTCCCCGACTCAACCTCAGCTCTAGCCATAACCTAGGCTACTATAGGGTTAGGCTACTGTAGTGTAAGGCTGCGGCTGGGCCAGGGTTGGTGCTTCGGGCTGGGGATGGACCAGAGCCAGGGTTGGGGCTTCGGGCTGGGGCTGGGCCAGGGTTGGGGCTTCGGACTGGGTCTGGAGTTGGGGCTGCGGCTGGGCCAGGGTTGGGGCTTCAGGCTGGGGCTGGGCCAGGGTTGGGGCTTCGGGCTGGGGCTAGGGTTGAAGCCAGGGTTGGGGCCGGCTGCTAAGGGAGGGTATAGACCCTGCAGTGGGTTGAGACGAGATCATTATGAGATTTGTTTTAAAGAGGGATGGTTAACCACATAACGACCCTGCTGACAGAGAGTTGAATGGCCTCCTGGGTTTGGGGAGGCCAAACGAGGCACAGGGGCGGCTGGGTGATAAATCACAGACACTGCAGGAGGAGACCACAGGGTTAGCCTTCCTTTAGTAGGCCCGCCATAGAAAACACTAGGCTATACCACACACACACGCACGCACGCACACACACACAGACACACACACATCCCGCCACATACTTACAGTAATTTCATTAGCAGACATCCCGTTTCCAGCACCTCAGCTTATGTTTGACCCAACGTCCATTAGATTTCACTGAGACAATCCAGGTTTACAGTAATGTGCTGAAAGACACTTCAGCTATGTTTCCAAACAAAATGATTGGGAAGTGATTTTCCTAATCACTAATCCTCATATTCCTTACAGTGACACTCTGTCAGGGCCATGGAACCATCACACTATAAACAGATAGCCCTGTCTGTCTGTCTGTCTGTGGGAAAAACTGTACCTGGTGAAGGACAAGGTATTTATTTTTTTAAAGGATAATAATGATTTTACTGGACTGTATTTCAAAACTCCATGTATAGCTTTCATCACAAGGATGACCTCTTTGATTACTATAATTATACAGATTAGAGACATTTGTGTAATGTTTATGTAACATGCTCATATATGGTGCTTCTTCTATAGACCCATAGACTTTTCCAGAGCCAAGATCCGATGAAGAGACATGGCTATATAAAAATAATGGTATAAATCTTGGATAATTTGATCAGCTATTTCAAGGCTTTCATAACGAAATAAGATACTTTCATATCTACTTGTTTTTCCCCAAAGCTACAATTGCGGCAGACTGCCAAAGACCGAAGCAGTCACACATTGCGCTTCACAACCTTAAGTTCAACTTCACACACTGTTTGCCTGACACCAGATCCAGTTCTATCCTTTCAGACAGACAGACATACAGAAGGACAGACAGACAGACAGACAGACAGACAGACAGACAGACAGACAGACAGACAGACAGACAGACAGACAGACAGACAGACAGACAGACAGACAGACAGACAGAAACATAGCAACAGACAAAACCAAGACAAGCAGGAGCTCTTGGATTGCTGTAATTTAAAAAAAAATCTCCATCTGTCACACCCTGCCACATACGTCTTGTGTCTAAGCCATTGAAATGCGACTCCACCTTGTACCTGTACCGGCATGTCGCTTGTTTGATTGCCTTGCGGAGGGAATAACTACACTGTTTATATTCAGCCATATTTCCAGACCTCTTTCCATGGTTAAATGTGATGGTTCGCTCTTTCAGTTTTGAGCGAATGCCGCCATCCTTCCACGGTTTCTGGTTAGGGTAGGTTTTAATAGTCACAGTGGATACAACATCTCCAATGCACTTCTTTATAAACTCACTCACCAAGCCAGAGTATAGCTCGATGTTGTTCTCTGAGGCTGATCGGAACATATTCCAGTCCGAGTGATCAAATCAATCTTGAAGCGTGGCTTCCGATTGGTCATACCAGTGTTGAATGGTTCTCGTCACTGGTACTTCCTGTTTGAGTTTCTGCCTATAAGACGGTAGGAGCAAGATGGCGTTGTGGTCAGATTTGCCAAAGGGAGGGCGGGTGAGAGCTTTGTATGCATAGTGGAATTTAGAGTAGCAGTGGTCGAGAGTATTACCCCTATGTGTCGTGCAATTAATATGCTGATAGAATTTAGGTAGCCTTATTCTAAAATGTGCTTTGTTAAAATCCCCAGCTACAAAAAAGTCAGCCTCAGGATATATGGTTTCCAGTTTACATAGAGTCCAGTGATGTTCCTTGAGGGCCGTTTTGGTGTCTGTTTGAGGGGGAATGTACACAGCTGTGACTATAACTGACGAGAATTCTCTTGGTCGGTAAAATGGCCGGCATTTGATTGTAAGGAATTCTAGGTCAGGTAAACAGAAGGACTTGAGTTTCTGTATGTTGTTTTGATTACACCATGAGTCGTTAATCATAAAGCATACACCCTCACCCTTCCTCTTCCCAGATAGGTGTTTAGCTCTGTCAGGGCGATGCATGGAGAAGCCCGGTGGCTGAACCTATTCCGACAACATATCCGAGAGAGCCATGTTTCCGTGAAACAGAGAATGTTACAATCTCTGATATCTCTGGAAGGCAACTCTTGCTCAAATTTCGTCTATCTTGTTGTCATGAGACTGGACATTGGCAAGTAGTATACTCGGGAGAGTTGGGCGATATGCATGTCTATGGAGCCCGACCAGGAGGCCGCTCCGTCTGCCCCTTCTGCGGCGCCGTTGTTTTGGGTCGGCTACTGGGATTAGATCCATTGTCCTGGGTGGTGGTCAGAAATGAGGATCCACTTCAAGAAAGTCATTCGACCGGGCCTCCCGGGTGGCACAGTGGTTAAGGGCGCTGTACTGCAGCGCCAGCTGCGCCACCAGAGACCCTGGGTTTGCGCCCAGGCTCTGTCGTAACCGGCCGCGACCAGGAGGTCCGTGGGGCGACGCACAATTGGCCTAGCGTCGTCTGGGTTAGGGAGGGCTTGGCTGGTAGGGAAATCCTTGTCTCATTGCGCACCAGCGACTCCTGTGGCGGGCCGGGCGCAGTGCACGCTAACCAAGGTTGCCAGGTGCACTGTGTTTCCTCCGACACATTGGTGCGGCTGGCTTCCGGGTTGGATGGCGCTTTAGAAGCAGTGCGGCTTGGTTGGGTTGTGTATCGGAGGACGTATGACTTTCGATATGACTTTCAACCTTCGTCTCCTGAGCCTGTACGGAAGTTGTAGCGATGAGACAAGAGAGTAGCTACTAAAAAAAAAAAAAAATTGGATACCACGAAATTGGGGAGAAAAAGGGGTAAAATAAAAAGAAAATAAATAAATAAAAAGAAAATCATATTCCTGGTCGTAATGTTGGTCAGTTGACGTGGCTCTTATATCCAATAGTTCTTCCCAGCTGTATGTAATAACGCTTAAGATTTCCTGGGGTAACATTGTAAGAAATAATACATTAAAAAACTCAATATTGCATAGTTTCCTAAGAATTCGAAGCGAGGCAACCATCTCTGTCAGCTCCATCTTCTCACACCCTGATCTGTTTCACCTGTCTTTGTGCTTGTCTCCACCCCTCTCCACCCCATCTTCCCCGTTATCCCAAGTGTATTTATACCTATGTTCTCTATTTGTTGGTTGCCAGTTAGTTTTATTCGTCAAGCCTACCAACATTTTTCCCCTTGCTCCTGTCTTTTTCTAGTTCATGTTTTCTAGTTTTCCCGGTTTTGACCATTCTGCCTACCCTGACCCCGAGACTACCTGCCATTCTGTACCTTATGGACTCTGATATGGATTACTGACCTCTGCCTGTCCTTCAGCCTGCCCCCTGTTCTAGTAATAAACTTTTGTTACTTCGACACTGTCTGCATTTGGGTCTTCTCCTGAAACATGATACCATCACTCCATCTTTTTCCCTCTCTCCCTGGATGGTAACTGGTGGTTGGGCTCTGCAATGTTTCCACCAAACAGAGAAGTCTCTGTCGGGGCTTAAAGTGGATTAAATCTCAAATGACGGACTCTGCGGCTCATTTAGTCTCAGAATCCAGCATCTTCAAAACAAAATGTGGACATGTGGTGTGGACATGTCCAATGATAATAGCAGAAAATAAGAACCACATTTGTAAAGAAGATCTCCTGCAATAATGCAGACATCTTGAATTTATGTCTGTCTGTATGGAAACATTGTGACATTATCAAACATATAGAGACTTGCATAGTACTGAGAAAACCAGAGACACGCGACTGTCTCTGTGTCTTCAATCAAGAGCGACCTGTAACTATGGCAATCTAATTTAAGTATAATCTCTCTGTGTACAATATATTTGTTCTGCTATCTCTTGCCTCCCCTTCAACTTCTCTTACTAATTTGTGTTTCGTTGCTTTTACACATGATGTTGGTATCTGGAGGGCCTTGATGTAAACAAAGTGTGCCATTGTTATCATTTAGATAAGCCATCTACCATTAAAGTTACAGTAATGTCTCGGCTGTCACGTCCTGACCTTAGTTACTTTTTTATGTCTCTATTTTGGTTTGGTCAGGGCGTGAGTTGGGGTGGGCATTCTATGTTTTTCATTCTGTTTTGTTCTGTGTGTTGTATTTCTATGTGTTTGGCCTGGTATGGTTCCCAATCAGAGGCAGCTGTCAATCGTTGTCTCTGATTGAGAACCATACTTAGGTAGCCTGTTTTCCCACCTGTGTTTGTGGGTAGTTGTTTCCTGTTTTTTTTCACCTTACAGGACTGTTTCGTTCACACTGTTTGTTGTTTTGTTTTTTTGGTCATTCAGTGTTCAGTTTATTTAATTACATTTACTATGAACACTTACCATGCTGCGTGTTGGTCCGATGATTCCTATTCCTCATCATCAGACGAAGAGGAGAACCGTTACATCGCCAACTAAATGATAATGCTCTTTAACCACTAATTGAGCAGGGATCATGTTTTACACATCTGGAGCAGGTTGGTGGTATGACATGGTCTGTGAACACTATGAGTGGGTGTCAAAGCACAGCCTGCATCACCACAGTGTTATCTGCCTACTGTCTATCTCTCTGTATCCACATGCCTGTCAACCAGCCATGCCTCATTTAGACCCTGGAGATACATGATCAACTGCAAACTAACCACTGATACCAGTTCTGACATGCCCAGTTGCCCACAACACATCTAACACAATCCTCAGAGGTTTTGCAATATAACCCAGGTGAATTGAAATGGCTGCACTTCTTCATGATAGGAGAGTGAGTTAGAGCAGTGAGAGTGGGAGTAGTAGGCCTTGTGAAGGACCTTTTATGGACTCGACATGCCAGCCACTCACTGACGGCAGAAATTCAATTCAGCTGGACAGCGCGCTCTGTATCGCGGCGTGTGCCGAAATTGCTCATGAAATAATATTTTGGCAGCTTCGATATGAAAACTGAAATTTAAAAATGTGACAATCATCGCCAAGCGTTTCCAGTGAGTGAGTGGCTGTAATATTGGAGCCGATGTGATTTTCAATCATGGTCCCGTTCCTCGCCGCAGTAGGAACAGCCCTTACTCATAAATCAAGTCGGCGACCTGCTGTGCGTGCTGCTGCTGAGTTTTTAACCTCCCGGCGTGTAATATGTGTTTTAACCCTCCGTGGTCCTTCCCTCTCACCCACTAAAACAAACCCTGTGTATACCTCAACAGGCGGTCCAGACTCCAACAAACTCCACTCCACTCACAGTGGTCCGGACCTGAACCTCACAGCTGGCCTGCTGGCTCGGCCCTCTCTACCTCGCTACAGCATTGCATTGAGGTGATGTGTCCATCAGGTGTCAGGTAATGGATGGAGCTTGGCTTTGCTACCCACAGGAGCCACATTCCTACTAATAGGTTTCCCTGGTGGGGCATTAACCGTCACACCATGCCTGCTGTCTGGGTCTGGTCTGGGTTTGGTCTGGGTCTGACTCTGACTCCGCTTGGGGCGAGGTTGAACATACCTGCGAGATCAGCAACAATTAATCTTCTATGAGGAGGGCAAGAGGCCTGGTGGGGACTAGGGGCTGTCAGCATTAGTATTATTGATGTGCTAGGCTGGAGCCACAAGGGACTGAGCTATAGAGCCGAACTCAGCTCTCTACCGGGTTGAGGAAGTATATAGTGTCCTTACCCAACACATACAGTATTAGAGTACACCTGGTGAGTCTTGTAGATACAGTGCAGTGCCAGTAGATGAGAGGCATACTGTATATATAAACATACACACACACACACACACACACACACACACACACACACACACACACACGGCCAAAGAGAGACAGTCACAACATCCAGCAGCACAAACATGGATCCTGGCAGGACAATAAATAAATTAAAAATTAAAGGAGAGCGAGGTGTATTTTCTTTTCTTAGTGGCACAGTAGATTACAGTATAAACCTTGACACATGTTTGGGATCAGCTGAAGAAGCAGAAAATGACTTTTACTCTTTTCCTGGAAGACCTCTCTGTTCTGTGCGTGTGTATGTTACAGTTCACTCATAAAGGCCTGGCTGTTTCATGTGTTTCTGCTCTGTTTGCTCTGAGGCGGCTTCCTGACAGGCCCCGTTGACAGTACTTCTGCTCTAAGTCAAGCAGGAGAACAAGTCAAGTGTGAGTGAAGAGAGGCTGTAGAGACGACCAGAGAGGCGTGCAGTCTGGACAAGGAAGCAGGCTGACTACATACATGAGGAGGGGTTGGGGAGACTGGGCCAGGCTCAGCTTCACTGAGCAGACCTTTCCTCCTTTCCTCCACCTTTCGTTCTCTCCTACTTTCCTCCATCCATCATCTCCTCTCTTTCAGTCCATCAGTGGTTTAAGTTATGTCATTCGGGGGATTTACTACCATGACAAATGGACCAGGGTCCTCTGGGTTGTGGGAGACAGACACAGAGTCTGTGCCACTCTGAGTCCCTCACTTTGATCAAGGAACGGAAACAAGACGAGAGGGATTTGGAAAAATAAAAGAGGGAAGACCATAAAAATAATGATGGAAAGGAAACAGAGAAGTCGCTCTGCATTACCGCAACAACATGAGCTACATAGACAAGGGTCTTTCAAATTAATTTCCCTAAAAACTTCTTAGTCAATCTCTCTCCCACGGCCTCACGCTCCATCCTTGCATTTCTCTAGACCTTATTAATCACTGAGGAGCATTATCTGTGAAGCCTCCATACTGCGCTCGCTATCAGTCAAGGTGGCAGAGTTGAAAGGTTTGCCCTCTTCTGCCTGTATCTGGGTGGGTTGTGAGAGTTAGTTGGGTATAAGGCTACAGGCTGCATGTTGCTCCCAGGACTGCAGTCCAGGAAGACCAAGCGGCATACAGTGTCGGTCATGTTGGACAGGCAGCACTCAAGGATAGATGTCTTGATGGGATCTGACGATTACCAGACCTCCTCCAACATCTTGTAATGTAATGACAGACTGACTTGTCCAGACTATGAACTACTGAAAGCCTCAACTAGGAGGTGTTCAGCAACTGACAACAAAGAGTTGGTCCTGGTCAAGGTTGACAGACAACTATGATTGATATAATTGATTGATGTTAATTCAATAATAATGAACAACGAGTATTCAGAACTGACACACAACCACCCAACGAATAAAGTCATATTCTGAACAATGTTATAAGGCACAGCCACAGTACCACCCCAGAGTCGGTGAGTCAGTCTGAGACGTTCTAGACAAAATACTAAATAAACTGTGGATGAACGCAGGATAAACACGGTTAAGGTTTCACCCCTGATGAAAACACTAGCAGCCACACACAGCTTGCTGCGGCTCCAACACAGGACTGGCTTTGTTTCTCTGGGCTGAGCACTGGACTCATGGTTCCTGTCCCTGGTCAGCTCACACTACAGACAGAAGGAAAAGGTAGAGCACAAAAACAACACCGTACAACATGGGACGGCCAGCTATATCTGAGTATCGTCTCCAAGAAACAAGCCCACATTTGAGCCCACAGAATCCATTTCTTTGATTAAGATAATATCCTTATTGGTTGATATGCTTACTGCATTCAACTTCGATCCATATGTTGTACAACAGTACAAAATACAAGCTGCTTGCAATTTAATCTTCTTCAAAATAACTAAATGAAATGGCAATCTTGAAAGTAAGTTCATGTCCAGATCTCTATTCAATACAGTCTAAAGAAGACTGAGTCTAAAGAAAGACTGATCCTAAAACCAGCATGCAGTGGTGTCTGGGGAACAGTAGAAACCGGGTTGTTCTTCAATTATGATGGCATTTTGGCATGGCATTTGGATAAAAACGTACTTCATGTTCCTATAAGAAAATCTATATTTAAATCTATTTGGGTACATCCCCCCCATTCTAAATCAATATGCTAGCTTAATGACTTTAAATCATTTTTTACCATTATAATAACATTGTGCCTCCAGTAGGTATGCCCAATTCTAGGTACATTTTCTGATATGGAGGCCACAAATGCTCAAATCTAAGGTCATGAATCCTTTCAAAATAAGTTACTAAAGTGATACAGTATGATAAATAATTTTGCTCACAATGTTATCTCCCTTCATTTAAATTGACTAACACCCAGTGACACTTTGGATTGAGACACCCCAAATTACTGTATCAATGGAATCCTCAAATTTATGACATATTAAAAGGGCCTGATTAGCTAAGAATTGTCCTTAATATACTGTACACCCCTCCCCGGATAACAGTTGGACACTTTTGCATTTGTATTTGCATGAGAGATGGACATGCGTATCATTAATGTTGGCTCCCTGTGTACATTTAATGGCCCTGTCTAGCATTCAAAATAATACATATATATCTCTACATCCCCATAACATGTCACTACACCTCTTCAAATCACCAGAGGTACAACGCAATTTGCTGGCCCCCAGTAGTTTTCATAATGCTGACAAATATGTGTTTTGCTGTTTAAAGGACTTAACATGATTTCTTATAAAATAACAGATAAAATAAAAACAAATATTGTTTTTCATGGGTTTATTTTATTTTAAAGGGTTTTAGCATGGCAACAAAGTCAAAGGAAAGCATTTACCACTGCAATTTAAGAATTACCCACCCTGTATGACATCATAGTGCAGGGTGTTTGTGTGTTTCTCTATGAGCCCGGAAGCAGGGTCAGGGTTAGACGGGATCCAGCTTTTGTCAAATTAACATCAGATTTGACTTTTCGTAGCAGGTTAGGAGAATTCAAGCAGCAGATTAGGAACATTTACATAGCAGGTTAGGATAATTAGGTTAAGGTTATGAAAAGAGTTAGGGTTAGGGTTAGCTAAAATATTTCAACTTAATTTGACAAAAGCTGGATCCCTTCTAGCCATGACCTTGAAGCAGTGGTTTGGCAGGTTGGTTTCACAGTCACTCCAACCAGGATAAACTGTCTGATGGACTAGAATTGCAAATGTGAATGGATTGTTGACTGGCAACAATGTAATACTTTTTATTTCCATAATATTATGATATCCACAGCATCCTTTGTCTGTCTCTGATCTCTACAGTCCTGTCACAACGGCTGCTGTAATCCTACATTCTCCTTCTCTGATTCTTTTAAAATTCAAATGCAGATAGATTTACTTATCAGCGGGATAAACTCCAGTCATTCCTGTCTCCTCCTCTCATGCCCTCTCAGGGGTACAGAGTATGGAGGGGAAGGCTAGCAGGGAGCTCCGAAAATACATCATACAGTAACTCACATGGCCTTGAATCAATGGGAAGACACAATACATCATTGGATCAGAGAATGAGTGAGTATGCCAGCCAGTCAGTCCTTTGATGTCAGTGCTCAATGTGCTTCAGAAGACAAACACAGGGGTCCATACATGAGCCCCGGTAAAGAGAATATTAATATGTGTGTGCCTGTGTGTGTGTGAGAGAGAGAGAGAGAGAGAGAGAGAGAGAGAGAGAGAGAGAGAGAGAGAGAGAGAGAGAGAGAGAGTGCATGAGAGGGAAAGACAGAGAGAAAGTAAGATAAACATGATTTATTTTCCACAGAAACTTACATTATTCACATTTTCAACTCTATCTGTATAATCCAAAACGAGGAGAGAACAGATTCCAAGCAGCAAAACAACCGCTGACTGTCACCCCTATCCCTCTATCTCTCTCTCCAATCTCTTCTGTCCTCTCACTCCTTCTGATCTCTGAGAGATAGCTGCGGCCATTACTGCATGTGTTTACATGCCAGGGATGACCCTGCAGCAGAAACAATGGAAAACACACACACACAACCCCTGAGCATCTTGATGTACAGTAGTTAACCTCCTCCTCTTGACTATGTTGTCCAAAACCCTGTTTCAGTCTCGCTGTGCTCCACAAACACAGAACCAGGCATAGGGACAGGAAGAACACAGACATTGAACACAGATCTAGCGGTAGATATGATAACAGTCGGTTTCTATACAGTACTGTATCGCTCCTCCCTATCATCCACCACTGCCTGGAGACCATTATATACACTACCTTTCAAAAGTTTGGGGTCATGTAGAAATGTCCTTGTTTTTGAAAGAAAAGCACATGTTTTGTCCATTAAAATAACATCAAATTGATCAAAAATACAGTGTAGACATTGTTAATGTTGTAAATGACTATTGTAGCTGGAAACGGCAGATTTTTATGGAATATCTACGTAGGCGTACAGAAGCTCATTATCAGCAACCATCGCTCAAATCAAATCAAATCAAATTTATTTATATAGCCCTTCGTACATCAGCTGATATCTCAAAGTGCTGTACAGAAACCCAGCCTAAAACCCCAAACAGCAAGCAATGCAGGTGTAGAAGCACGGTGGCTAGGAAAAACTCCCTAGAAAGGCCAAAACCTAGGAAGAAACCTAGAGAGGAACCAGGCTATGTGGGGTGGCCAGTCCTCTTCTGGCTGTGCCGGGTGGAGATTATAACAGAACATGGCCAAGATGTTCAAATGTTCATAAATGACCAGCATGGTCGAATAATAATAAGGCAGAACAGTTGAAACTGGAGCAGCAGCACAGTCAGGTGGAAGTTGAAACTGGAGCAGCAGCATGGCCAGGTGGACTGGGGACAGCAAGGAGTCATCATGTCAGGTAGTCCTGGAGCTCAGGTCCTAGGGCTCAGGTCCTCCGAGAGAGAGAAAGAAAGAGAGAAGGAGAGAATTAGAGAACGCACACTTAGATTCACACAGGACACCGAATAGGACATGAGAAGTACTCCAGATATAACAAACTGACCCTAGCCCCCCGACACATAAACTACTGCAGCATAAATACTGGAGGCTGAGACAGGAGGGGTCAGGAGACACTGTGGCCCCATCCGCTCCTGTGTTCCAATGGCACGTTGTGTTAGCTAATCCAAGTTTATCATTTTAAAAGGCTAATTGATCATTAGAAAACCCTTTTGCAATTAAATTAGCACAGCTGAAAACAGTTGTCCTGATTAAAGAAGCAATACAGCTGGCCTCCTTTAGACTAGTTGAGTATCTGGAGCATCAGCATTTGTGGGTTCGATTACAGGCTCAAAATGGCCAGAAACAAATAACTTTCTTCTGAAACTCATCAGTCTATTCTTGTTCTGAGAAATGAAGACTATTCCATGCGAGAAATTGTCAAGAAACTGAAGATCTTGTACAACACTGTGTACTACTCCCTTCACAGAACAGCGCAAACTGTCTCTAACCAGAATAGAAAGAGTGTCATGACTCCCACCGAAGGTGTCTCCTCTTCCTGTTCGTCGTCACCGGTCTACTAGCTGCCACCGATCCCTTTTCCCTTTTCTGTTGGTTTTGTCTTATTGGTTACACCTGTTTCTTGTTTAGGTTTTAGTTGGGCTATTTAAGCCGGTAATGCCCGCCTGCTCTTTGTGCGGGCTTATTTTCCTCTGTTCATGTTTGTGGTTGTGCGTTTTCTTGTTTTTTCTCCGGACTTGTTGGGTCCTGGTTTTGGGCCGGTCTTCTTATTGCGCCTGGTGTTTTGGCGTGACCATTGTCCTGTGCTGGAATGAAACATTGTCCTTTACCCTCTGCTTCCTGTGCCTGACTCCGCACCCACTACGCATAGAAGTGCGTTACAAAGAGGAGTGGGAGGCCCCGGTGCACAACTAAGCAAGAGGACAAGTACATTAGAGTGTCTAGTTTGAGAAACAGACACTTCACATGTCATCAGATGGCAGCTTCATCAAATAGTACCCACAAAACACCAGTCTCAACATCAACAGTGAAGAGATGACTCCTTCTAGGCAGAGTTTTTCTGTCCAGTGTCTGTGTTCTTTTGCCCATCTTAATCTTTTCGTTTTATTGGCCAATCTGAGATATAGCTTTTTCTTTGCAACTCTGCCTAGAAGGCCAGCATCCCGGAGTTGCCTCTTCACTGTTGACGTTGAGACTGATGTTTTGCGGGTACTATTTAATGAAGCTGCCAGTTGAGGTCTTGTGAGGCATCTGTTTCTCAAACTAGACACTCTAATTGACTTATCCTCTTGCTCAGTTGTGCACCGGGGCCTCCCACTCCTCTTTCTATTCTGGTTAGAGACAGTTTGCGCTGTTCTGTGAAGGGAGTAGCACACAGCATTGCACGAGATCTTCAGTTTCTTGGCAATTCCTCTCATAGAATAGCCTTCATTTTTCAGAACAAGAATAGATTGACGAGTTTCGGAAGAAAGTTCTTTGTTTCTGGCCATTTGGAGCCTGTAATCGAACCCACAAATGCTGATGCTCCAGATACTCAACTCGTCTAAAGAAGACCAGTTGTATTGCTTCTTTAATCAGAACAACTGTTTTCAGCTGTGCTAACATAATTGCAAAAGGGTTTTCTAATGATCAATCATCCTTTTAAAATTATACACTTGGATTAGCTAACACAACGTGCCATTGGAACACAGGAGTGATGGATGCTGATAATGGGTCTATGTACGCCTAAGCAGATATTCCATTAAAAATCAGCCATTTCCAGCTACAATAGTCATTTACAACATTGACAACGTCTACACTGCATTTTAATTTGATGTTATTTTAATGGATGTAAAAATGTGACATTATTTTAATGGATATAAAAATGTCCTTTTCTTTCAAAAACAATGACATTTCTATGTGACCCCAAACTTTTTAACGGTAGTGTATGATGGAGAGTTCCTCTGGATCAACTGACCTCCCATATGACAATGGGACAATCCCCCACTTCCCCACAACAAAGCCCCCTGCTACCCCAGGACATCAAGAAAGCGAAACCACAATAAAAATGTTTTTAGCAGTGACTCAAGAGTCAATATTATTCAAAGTCCACAAAGCAGGAAGTTATTGCAGCAGGCTGAACGTAGAGAGAAGAGGGGAGACACCTTGTAGTGAAAATGAATGAACTCACTACTATAATTTACTCTGGATATTAGCATCTGTTAAATGACTAAAATGTAAATATAGTGTGATGGTATCACCTTACTTCTATGTCCTGCCACTAGGGGTCCCTCTTCACATGATGAACACCAACATACACTGTAAAACAGTTACAATGGACATGAAAGTGTCCTATTTTATATGGTGGGGCTGTAACTCTCTCATGACTCACCAATTCAAAAGAGAGGTGCGGGCATAGTGAGAGACTGAGAGCTAATACCTCAGCTTTGTGGCCATGGCCTTCTGTGGCCATGGCCTTTTGTTATAGAAATATATTATGCTGCAGTAAGTGATCAATGTCAGAAAATTGACATTGAAAGCACATTTCACCAATGACAGGTCCAATCATGGATTTATTGTATAAGTTTCCAAACTACAAAGATATCTTATGAATGGAATGGAAACAATATGTACATGAACAGAACAAGAGTTCAGTCTCACTTACTTTTCTCTCTATGCCCGCTGCCACCCTGTGCTCTCTCCTTCACCTTCCTTCCCTCCCTCCCTCTCTCTGTGCCTGTGTCTTACTAACATGTCCCCAGACATCTATTTTCAGCAGTGAGCACTTTCTGTGGTTTTCAAACAGAACATTAACTTTTAAGTATTTTCTTATGCTGCCTGTATCTGGTCTATATATGCTGTAAGTCCACCTGGTCCCTGTCCAGGAATCTCCTGCATGCAGCCGCTCATACGCCTTCTCTAACCAGCCACGGATGTCAACCAGCCTCATTCAAAGAGAAGCCTTTCACAAGTGTGGTTAAAGCAGGTAACTGGGTCTGCATTACAACATAATATTGGGACAAATTCATGTATAATGTACAGTATGTGTACTAAAGTATTAAAAAGTTTAGTATTTGGTCCCATTTTGACTTTACAAATTTGGTGGAGGCATTTGCTTTTTGTTTTGGTTGTGTTTCAGATTATTTTGTGCCATATAGAAATGACTGTTTAATAATATACTGTGTCATTTTGGAGTAACTTTTATTGTAAATAGGAATATCATATGTTTTAAACACTTCCACAGTAATGTGGATGCTACCATGATTACAGTAAATCCTGAATAAATCTTGAATAATGATGAGTGAGAAAGTTACAGGCATAAATATCATACCCCCCCAAAAATGCTAACTCCTCCTGTTATTGAAATGGTGAGAGGACAGCATGTCTTGTGTGTTTTTTTTGGGGGGGAGGGGGGTATGATATTTATGGCTGTAACTTTCTTACTCATCATTATTCACAATTCATTCAGGACTAGTCTGTAGTCATGGTAGAATCCACATGAATGTAGAAGTGTTTAGAAACAAATTCTACTCCTATTTACAGTAAAGGTGACTCCAAAATGACACAATACATCATTTACCATTCATTTCTATTGGGCACAGAACAACCTGAAACCCATCCAAAACAAACAGCAAATGCATCCATCAAGTTTGTAGAGTCACAAACGTATATATTTTTTTGACAAAATAAAATAATTTTAGGGCGTAAAAGAGTCACAAACCTGATCTAATCACAGTGGCTGAATAAGTATCCAATTGTCATACTTGAGTAAAAGTAAAGATACCTCAATAGAAAATGACTCAAGTAAAAATACAGTAAAATACTACTTGAGTAAAAGTCTAAAAGTATTTGGTTTTTAATATACTTAAGTATCAAAAGTAAATGTAATTGCTCAAATATACGTAATTATCCTATTTTTTTATTCCTTACATTAAGCAAACCAGAAGGCACCATCAAATCTTTTTTTATGGATAGACAGGGGCACACTCCAACACTTAAACATCAATTACAAATTAAGCATGTGTGTTTAGTGAGTCTGCCAGGTCAGAGGCAGTAGGGATAACCAAGGATGTTCTCTTGATACAGTAAGTGCATGAATTGGACCATTTTCTTATCCTGCTAAGCATTCAAAATGTAACGAGAACTTTTGGGTGTCAGGGAAAATGTATGGAGTAAAAAGTGTATTAGTTTCATTCGGAAAGTAATGAGGTAAAAGTAAAAGTCATCAAAAATATAAATAGTAAAGTTCAGATACCCCCAAAAATTACTTAAGTAGTACTTTAAAGTATTTTTACTTAGTACTTTACACCACTGTGTAATCATTGCGTGCTAGGAACATGGGACCAAAAATTCCACTTTGACTACTTTCATACACATCTGAATTTGTCCCAATACTTTTGGTACTAGGGACTATGTACAAAGGTGCTGCAATTTCTAGATGGTTCACCTGATATAGATGAAAATACCCTCAAATTAAAGCTGTCAGTCTGCACTTTAATAACCTCATAGTCATTGTATCATTTCAACTTCAAAGTGCTGGAGTACAGAGCCAAAACTAAACAAAAATTGTCACTGTCCCAATACATTTGGAGCCCACTGTATATATACAATGTACAGGCAATGATTCACGAAATTAGGTACTTTGAAAATGTTTTCATACCAATACTGTCGGGTAAACAGAACCATAAATCAAACGCATAGTATACTGATGTGGGACCAGTTCTTAGATGAAACAATCACGAGTCCACAATGTGAACATAGAAGGAGATGAAAGACATTTAACCAACAACCCCAGAACAAACAGAGAATTTGTTACATGTGTAGGCTCCAGTTGTAGAACTATGAGGACAGTCAAAGTCAAACACAAACCAGGCGTCCAGAGACAAGTGGAGAATGGAGAGGAGACAGGAGAGCGAGTTAAAACAAGACAGAGGACAAAGAATGGCTTGTCCAGGGCCTGTCTGCCATCAGCCCAGAGGGTAGGTCCGGGGGGCACTTGTTTGAGGGGCTCTCATGATAAATAGCCCACTACCTGATTCTGTCACAATGTCTGCCACTTGGAGAATAACACGGGTCATGGCAGAGGTTTGACACTGTGGCCTGAAGAGAGGGACAGCTAGGGCTCTCAACATGGTCATTCATCTGAACCATTCAGAATTATACAAGATGACTATATCTTAAAAGGGCTATTATAGGATAAATAAATAAAACACTCTTCACAGTTGTCTTTACTGAGATGTTTATTTGTAAGCATTAATCAATCATGATTAAGACACTGGGTCTAAGGACCCATATTCAAGTTTTGCACAAAAAGTGTCAAACAATCGATGACAGTGATAAATGTGAACCAAATGAAAAGGAAACAGATGACAACATGTTAATATAACTAATTTAGACGTTTTAATTATTCCTCGCATGAAAGGCACCAGACTGGCAACATTGTGCCTGCCACCTGCCCTCCAGTGGTTGGGCATAGCATTTTTTTTTATTCGTGCCGGGTTTTACGCACTGGAAATACAGATGACAGTTTTATACAACTCAATCTCCCATATCATCTCTCACTCACACGCAAACCTGTGCTCTCCCTATCCCCCCAGAACCTGCGCTGCCCTCTTAAAATAAGCAGTGGGGGAAAATATTCAAAGCCTTCCACCTCCTCTCAACCACACACACACACACACACACTTCTAGAGCGCACTGTGAAAACTTTCCCCTGCAACTGCTGAATAGGTTAGTGCCTGCGACAGGACAGCGCCGAGTGGGAAGAGACAGTGAAAGCGGAACGCATAGCCGGTTACTAGCTGCCTGGGGTTCGGGAATGGCGGATAGTCGGAATGGTCCATTCCCTCCTTCCGAACCGCACATGTGAACCGAACCCCGTCTCCTGCGGGTCGATTTTGTTACGTATTAGGAGGCAAAGGACAGTAAAGAGCGAGAAAGAGACGATTGACGTATCTAAGACAGCCTGTCGACACCACTCTCCTCTCATCTCGAGATGGTCTGCGCGCCAGGACATCGATGGTTCCTACTTACCGCTCTCTTGCACGCTGTTGCACCCCTGGACATCCGCGAGAGACCAAGGCAATGTGACCCACCGAAGTCGGTGAGTTGTGCCCGATCGTTACGGCTACATGGTCTTTACCTGTTTCAGTAATGTCTTAAGGCAATGTCAAACATAAAGATGTCCTTGAATGGATAGCCTTCTAGCGAAATAGTTAAAGTTAATTGCAAATGTCGGCCTATGTGTCTAGCCTTGCATATAACAGCCCCAAAAGGCTATAGCAAATGATAAGACAAAATAAAAATAAAAGGATGTCCTATTTCTGAGTCAAATAAATGCACTTTGCTTAGACAGTGTTCCTGAATTAGTTGTTTCTATGTGCAACGGTAGGCCTACAGCAACAACAAAAAAAGTGAGATATTGTGTTGTTATTGGGTTTTGAGTAACAACCAAATTAACAATGAAAATAGCAACTGCGTTTTATTGTCATGGAAATATTAACATGCTATAATAACTACTTACACGTGTAACAAGAACAATAATTATGTTCTTACACGTGTAACAAGAACAATAATTATGTTCATAGCTACTTTATTAGGCTACCCTATTATTTTCTATTATAGCACATGTATTATTAGTAGTAGTAGTAGGTTATTAATATGATTATTATTAGGTTATTTTTATGTCATCATATTTTATTAGGATAATCCATTATTTCAAAGATTCCTAGAATTGAAAGATTTTCCAATCAGCAAAATTGCTTCCAATGGCACTTGACATATTCCGGTGTTTCCTCACAGAAACATGGGCTTGAAAATATGGAAGCAGTTGCCAAGCGAAATATCGTCCGCCAACCCTATGCCTGTTTATGTGGCAAAATAACGTGGGGAACACCCACCGTTGACCCACTGTTGATTTAACATTTATTTGTAAAAGTTTCAGTGACTTTTCAAAACTGATCAAGTTTCAATTAAACACGACCTATTAAAACAGCTATCGGCCATATTTGCAATATTATGGAATGGGCTCAATAGCCAAAGGGAATTCATTTCAGTGTTCTCTTATCTGGTCGGGACCGTGTTGCACTCGCTCTCGTCTGTCTTTATCGCAGTGTGAATTTATCATCAGCACAAGAGATGAATCAGAGGGAACTTAATTAGAATCATGACTGGACACAGTGCGTGCCACACGCGCACATCGCTGGCTTGGGTATGCTACAATTTCCCAGATATTAACGCAATAAGTCTGAACTGAAATTACATGACTCCAGCACGAACGTTAATAACATATAATTTTAACCGGGCATGATGTTATCTATTAATAAAATACAAATGTTATAATACATTATTGAAAATATTTATCAGGGATGACTTGACAGTATTGCAACAACATAGTCCACAACATTATTTTATTTGTAGTGTTGTCAATCTGTTTCATCATCTGTGATAATGGCATTATTGTCAGATATTAACTGTAGAAGTGTCCCCCCTTAAGTGTGATTTCTAATACGCCAGTACAAAGCTCTCTGTTTTGTGTCAAAAGTAATTAATTAGCCAATAAAATGGAGGTGCTCACGTCAGTGCTCCAGCGCGAGAACTCATAGAAAACACCGCGCGAGGAAAGGAGAGGGCCTTTTCTCATCAACGTCTGTATGGACTGTATGGACAACTGTCCTCGTTCGATCAGACAGTAGACTCCGTGAACTTGACGAACATTCTTAGACAAGTTAATGATTAACAAATTATATGTAGGCTACACATTTGTCAAAATAGAATCAAAGTATGATGTTTAGAGAGCGGTCATCATCTGTGGATTTATTTTGTGTACTTAGGCTATGTGAATGTCCAATGTGGAATTAATTTCCAAATAAATGTTTTATTTACACGTCTGAGATGATGTGTAAACATTTCAGTAAAAGACAATGCTCAATACAAAGATTGTGTGAGAAAATAATTCTAATTTAATTTATGAAAATAACAAACCCTTGCAAAAGTAATAATATTTCCAAAGATTTAATGTCTTTTGGCAGGGTTTTGAAATCCTTTAGAAAATATTTTCTAATATGACAAATGTACACTGGCAGCATGACATTACAATTGCTATTTCAACTGGGGAAATGTTAATTGAAATACATTAGGAGCATGTGAAGTTAATAACATTATATGCACTTCTAAGCCTACCAAATGCTTCTATTTAATTTATTCCTCTCCCATTTTGACCAGGCTTTCCATTTGGTTTAATAACACTAAAGTGGGTTTCTCTTCGGTCCAATGTTAGTGTACTATACTGTTAACTCCAATGAAAATAGATCAATTTGAACAGAATCAAGCATTTCACAAAATAATAGTTTGTCCATAGTTAGAGTTTGTTGTGCAATGCATACATCTATCTAAGAACTACTTTGATAGTCACTTTGATCATTTCATAGTTATGTTGCTTGTTTACATTTGTCCTCATTCCCATCACAACAGCATCTCAATGATTTGCATGATGTTTTGCAGAGCTATGGTCTATGAGTGTTTTTGGAAACAGGGCATAATTGACCCCTATGAAATCTCTGGAATGTTAATGAACTGCAAGTAATAGACACATGCACAGTCCTTTTTCCATTTGATCACAATTGTATAGTGTTTAGTAAACCAGATACATTAGCCACGTCTGACCAAATTCTAATCAAAGGCCTATGTGTGTGCATTTTGATGTTTGTGTAGGCTATCTGTTCCAATGAATGTTGCAACAACAACAAAACAATCCTCAAGTAAAGAATATACCAGATAGGTGGATTGCAGCAGTTTCATATGGTTCATTATGTTTATACTGCTGTAACAAGCGTTGAAAAGCTTTCCAGTTCCACAGAGGCATTGGCAGCACAGCTATGCACCTCGGCAATACACTGTGGTCTGTTTACAAGGAGAAAGCTTCACTATAAACTCGCTGCCTCAGAACAGCAGACAGACAGAGAGCAGCATAGTACAGCATAGTGGAAGCTAGTTAACATGGTTTCATTGTGCCCCTGTCTTTATCTGGAGATTACAGTTCATCAGATTCTATTGCATTGACCTGTATCTCAGCCAGATGTACTAAAAAGGCTGTTTTGAATCTCTTAATCACAAAATGTAGTTTAAAATGTACTATTGCAGATAGCCTTAACTCAGAAGGTTATGTTACTGTATTCCTAATGCTGATAGTCATAATCTCTCCCTCTTCTCGTCCTTCTCCCCCTCAACCTCCCTCCACTCCCATAGCAAAGTGACATGAACTCATTCCTCTGGACAGTGAAGCACCCAGCTCCCTACCCTCCATCCTATCTTTTTGGGACCATCCATGTTCCCTACACCCGTGTATGGGACTTTATCCCAGACGTCTCCAAACGGGCCTTCCAAACCAGCGCCAACGTATTCTTCGAGCTGGACCTGACCGACCCCCTAACTATCTCCAAGCTGACCAGCTGCCAACTGCTGCCCCACGGGGAGAACCTGCAGACCCTGCTGCCCCGGGACCTATATCGCCGCCTCAAACGCCACCTGGACTACGTTAAGCACATGATGCCCTACTGGATGACGGCAGACCAGCGGGGCCGGGGGCTGTACGCTGACTACCTCTTCAATGCCATCGCAGGGAATTGGGAGAGGAAGAGGCCTGTGTGGGTGATGCTGATGGTCAACTCTCTGACGGAATCAGACGTGAGGTCGCGGGGAACCCCCGTACTGGACCTGTTCCTGGCCCAGGAGGCCGACCGCATGGGGAAGAGGACAGGAGCGGTGGAGCGGGTGGAGGAGCAGTGTCACCCCCTCAACGGACTCAACTTCTCCCAGGTAAGAGATGGGACTACATGGAGGGGGAGGGGGTTGGACATGATCATTGGAATGGGGGATATATGATTGCTGGATTCATTTTGTTGGTGGCTGGGGGCTGGAGGTTTGTGGATTTAGGGGAAGGGAGACGTCTTGGGAGGAGATGGTGGAGAATGTAGATGACAATGGGAGGAGAAAAATAGTACTAGAGATGGTATGCTTCAAAGCTTTGTAGATGTTTTAAAGTTATGAATGTTCCTGAGCCTTACAAAACAAACAGACATGAGAGCTGAATCAGCTGACTAGGTGTCAGGATGATAGATGTAAGTCATAAGTTAGTGAAGGTGGGAGTGTGGGAGGGGTAGCTCTCTTTTTCCTGGGCTGAATGCTTGTCTGTGTCCTCATGATACTACCACTGCTAGTATCTTGCTCTGTAACTTAACACTGAAAGATGGACAGAATAGCCTAATTACTTGATGACATAAACATAGGGAGTATCCTTGTTTTATATCTCCTTGGAAGGGCTGTAGAGGACAGGCAACATGGAGGTCTAAATAAATGATGGCCCAGGAAGGGTTAGGCAGAGGTCAACTCGAGTATATTTTTCCAAACTCTGGGAGGTCCAGGTATGTCTTTGATGAGCTAGGACTGGGAGGATGTTCCCCTGTAATTTATGCTCATCCGTGTGCTCTCTGGTCCTCAGAGAGTGACATACGCACACACACACACACACACACATTCATGGATACATACACACACATACACAAGCACACATACACGAGCACACACACACACACACACACACACACACACACACACACACACACACACACACACACACACACACACACACACACACACACACACACACACACACACACACACACACACAGTGTAACAGAATCTCGGAGTGCCTGGGCCTCCATGTGACAGGCTACGAGGTTCCTGCGCTAATTTGAGAGGCACTGGCCCCACACAGCTTCTCCTCTTTCATCAGGACCTCCTAACTACGCTGTCAAAGAGCAAACACACACGCACACGCACACATCCTACTTTCCCTAACCCCTAACCCTTACGGTTAACCTAACCCTTAACCCTAACCCCTAACCCTTAACCCTAACCCTAACAGTTAACCTAACCCCTAACCCTAACCCCTAACCCTTAACCCTAACCCTAACAGTTAACCTAACCCCTAACCCTAACTCCTAACCCTTAACCCTAACCCCTAACCCTTAACCCTAACCCTAACAGTTAACCTAACCCCTAACCCTAACCCATAAACCCTAACCCTAACAGTTAACCTAACCCCTAACCCTAACCCCTAACCCTTAACCCTAACCTAACAGTTAACCTAACCCCTAACCCTAATCCTAACCCATAAACTCTAACCCTAACAGTTAACCTAACCCCTAACCCAACCCATAAACCCTAACCCTAACAGTTAACCTAACCCCTAACCCTAACTCCTAACCCTTAACCCTAACCCTAACAGTTAACCTAACCCCTAACCCTAACCCATAAACCCTAACCCTAACAGTTAACCTAACCCCTAACGCTAACCCTACACCTAACTCCTAACCCTAACCCATAACCCTAACCCTAACAGTTAACCTAACCCCTAACCCTAACCCCTAATCCTAACAGTTAACCTAACCCTAACCCCTAACCCTAACAGTTAACCTAACCCCTAACCCTAACAGTTAACCTAACCCTAACCCCTAACCCTAACAGTTAACCTAACCCCTAACCCTAACAGTTAACCTAACCCCTAACCCTAACCCTAACAGTTAACCTAACCCTCCAACCTAACTGTATCCGTAACCCCGAACCCTAACCCTAACTCTAACTCCTAACCCTAACCCTAAACCTAACTCCTAAACCTAAACCTTACCCTAACTCCTAACCCTAACCCTAAACCTAACTCCTAACCCTAATTCCTAACCCTAAACCTAACTTCTAACCCTAATTCTAACCCTAATTCTAAACCTAACCCTAAAACTAAGCCGTAAGCCTAAGCCTTTTTCCTTGTGGGTACCGATGAAATGGCCTCACTTCTGGTCCCCACAAGGATAGTAAAACCAAAAACGCACACACAGTTGCCTTGCACATTCGTGGGAACCTGGAACACAACTGCCCTACATCAGAGCAATTTTGCAAAGTCAAGGCATGCACTGCTTCTCAATGTAGTAGTATACAGAATACAGTGATAATTTAAGGGGTAGTTTCTAATGACCATACCTGGAGCTAATACTATACCAGTACAACTCTAAGTGTCATTCCTGTTATTTGGTCGTCACTAGTTACCACCGCCACAAAGTTGTAAACCTTGCCTATTTCTACAATTTCTCTTCTTAAAATCTGATTTGAAACCTAACGCTAACCTTAACCCTAACCTTAACCACAGTGCTAAACTTATGCCTAACCCTGACCTTAAATTAAGACCAAAAAGCTCATTTTTGTTTTAATACATTTTTACGATATAGCCAATTTTGACTTATATCCAATGAAGACTTGAGTAAATCAACAATACAAAGTGTTGGAGGACTGCCTGCCTTTCTGTTGTTCCTGGGAACAGACCATTTTATGAGGCAGGTGTATTGTTGGATACCATTTGTGTTGTTGGAGGTTATTTTCATAAAATCTGGATAATGAATAACTTAAGTTAAACTGTGTAGTAGAATGGACTTTTGGACTTTTGAGCTCAAACCCCCCCCTTTCCAAATGGTATGAAATAAGTTCAAAGCCTTAAATGAAAGTGACATGGAAACAATTATAGTCAATTATTATAATTTGAGATATAATTTGAACACTATGGTTGATTGAATCTCTCTATATGGTTGATTGGAACAAAGATGAGGTCAGATAGACTGAAAAAAGTGAGAGAGAGTGAGAGAGAGAGAGAAGAAAAGTACAAGAGAGAGTGAATGAAAACGAGGGAGGGAGAGGAGGGAAAGAGTGATGTGCATCATGTCAGTGCGAACCCTAATCTGAAACATGAGCTCCAACTTCTCTGGTGGGAGATCTGACTTGGGAACAGTTCCAAACCCTGCCGGCCCACATTATTATTTTTTCCCAATAAAAGTAGCTGCTTACAATATCCTGTAACTTGCTGCTCCCGCATCGCCAAGAGGGTCTCCGAAACATAAAGGCTGGTGATTCATCATCTGCCATAAGCTTTTCATAGGCACCTGGCCCCTGCACAGTCAGTGACCTAGAACTGTGTAGCTTGACCTGGGGCATGGGCTAGCCCTAGTCAGCCTCCTCTCCCCTCCCTGTCCTTCGGCTTCTCAGCATGGGGACAGAGTGGCGTCACTGGCTCAGCCATCGCTCTGGGTCCCCCGACCTCACAGAAAGTCATCTGTCCGGATGAGCGGTGGAACTGACAAAAAGTCCACCCCCCTCGTTGAGTAGTGCATCCTGTGGCAGCTCAGTGATGGAGGTAGTGGTACAGGGGCAAGTCCAGTGTGGAAGCTGGGCTGCTGGGCCCTGAGAAGTTGGCGCTGGGCCCTACAGACAGAGCTTTGGAGCTCTCACAGACCTGATAACACTTTGGTTTCTGTGTGCAGCAGCACTGAGGCAGCAGTGAGGCTGTGGAAACAAAGGCAGAGGGAGAGCATGTTTAATCTCCAGAGCTATGGAGGGCGATGCAGGCCTACAGCTGGGTGGGCCAGCCAGCACCAAACTCTCTCCAAAGGCATGCTATCTGTACCGAGGGGGAACCTGTGGAAAGCCAGGCCGTCTAGAGGGGTGCAAGCTGGTCACCGACCTTTGTGAGAGTGTCAACAACAACCACACAACCGTCTCCCTCCCACTCCCTCGGCTCAGTGCGTACTTCTATATCTACATCTAGACCAGACCTTCTGCTGCCTGCTACTCTCTCTGCCTTTCAGCGTCTGGCCTGGTGTATAAATACCCGTATTTATTTACTCTGGGTCACATTGCAGCCGAGGCACAGGCCCTTGTCGGGGGGAGATGACATCACAGCTGTGACCCACCTCTAACCCTGAGCGAGGGTTAGAGGTGGGTGTTGGCGGGGGGAGTGAGCCGTGAGCAGAATCCGTGAGGAGACTGCAGTCTGTGGGTGAGAAGCTGAACTCTCAGGGGCCCCAGAACAGAACAGGCTGGGTTACTGGGCTATTTTCACTGTGATCTGAAGAGGGAGGGCAATATAGTTGGCTCCACCCACACACACATTCATGAACACGCAGAAGTGCAACACACACCCACACACGCACGCACGCACGCACGCACGTGCGCGCACGCACACACACACACACACACACTCCCAAGTCTCCGCAGTTGTATTGTCACCTTAGCAGGGCCAAATCTAGTTTCTCCTCAGCAGGAGTCATGGTGGCAAGGAGGTGCCCGGTGGTGCACTGTGACAGAGACGTCTATTTCAATCAGAGTTTTGTTTCTCTGGTTTAATGGTATGGGGTGAAGATTATACTCTGAGATGGTACCCTGTGTGACCAGGGAAATGAGGAGCTCACTTGTCTCGACAGGGTCAGGGAGATCGCCGACGAAGACGAGCTGTGTTCAAAACACATCACCCGGGTGTCATGTCAAATCATGACAGAACACTTCTCATTGTGTTCATTGGACTCTGTCATATAAATAATGCATATTTAAAGGGAGGAATTAGGTATCTTACCAGTCTATATTCAAATATTTACATTCCATGGCTGATGAGTAAGGATGGGTCTGGAGCGCTCCTCTGGCCGCAGGGCCTGATGACGAGTGATGGAAAAAACAGTCATCTCCTCTGCTCTGCTCTGCTCTGCTCTGCTCCCTAACCTCCTGGCTTCTTCTGGCTCCATGTTCCCTCCCTTTGTCTCCCTCGCTCTTTTTCTCTCCATGTCCTGGGGCTCTCCTTGTCCCACTGCTGAACTGTACACACCTGTATCTGCACACACAGAATAGAAGAGGAGACTAGGAAAATATACTGTAGTGCAAACACAGGGCCTCTCCTACACTATTGCTTCTATGGTTGGTACTAAGACGCTGCTACTACACTGCTACAATGTTGTTATAATGTTCAGAAAAAAACTCTACAAAGGAAACACTGGTAGACGTACAACATCCATCCTCTTTTCGAGTGAAGTTAGAGAACGACGTCAAGCCTTGTACGACTCCTAGTACAAATATGTGGAAAACTGGCAACAGGTATCAGACAGGATATCTGTTGGCAGGCGGGCAGAGAGGAGGGGAGGGCGGGCAGAAGGCTAACCAACCAACCACTGCTCTAATGACTTAATTGGCTGCTTAATGACTAAATTGCCCTCTGCTATCCAGAACCACTTAGACTATTATACACTGTCCAGAACAGAGGCTGAGGGCAGAACCCAGTGAGGCGGAGAGAAAGGCCAAACGTAGATGTGGAGTGAGGCGTGAGTAGCTAGTGATGACTGTGGCTACTGGATATATTTTTGGGTCATCTGGGTCCATTTTCAAGTCTGTGGAAGCCTACAGTGCCTTCAGTATTCATACCCCTTGTTCCACATGTTGTTGTGTTACATCAGTCAAAAGTACCAGTCAAAAGTTGGACACACCTACTCAGGATTTTTCTTTATTTATAGTATTTTCTACATTGAAGAATAATAGTGAAGACATCAAAACTATGAAATAACACATATGGAATCATGTAGTAAACAAAAAAGTGGTAAACAAATCAAAATATATTTTAGATTTTAGATTCTTCAAAGTAGCCACCCTTTGCCTTGATGACAGCTTTGCACACTCTTGGCATTCTCTCAACCAGCTTCATGAGGTAGTCACCTGGAATGCATTTCATTTGACATGTGTGCCTTGTTAAAAGTTCATTTGTGAAATGTCTTTCCTTCTTAATGCGTTTGAGCTAATCAGTTGTGTTGTGACAAGGTAGGTGTGGTATACAGAAGATAGCCCTATTTGGTAAAAGACCAAGTCCATATGATGGCAAGAACAGCTCAAACAGAAACAACAGAAACTAACTTTTCAAGATCAGGACTATACACTGAGCGTAAATATATATATTGATTGCAATTATTCCCGAATGAGTGAGCGTTCATGTGCAAAGGTTTAGCATTTCAATTGTTATAATTATCAACTTTGGTGTCTTATCTCAGTCGACCCCCACTTCCCTTTTGTCCACCAAGCCGCGATGCCAGTTTAGCCCACTAGTGCACATTCCCCTATCATTTCCTTGTAACCATATCTACTGTTTGTTTATGCCTTTCTGTGAGTACATAGTTAGTAAATAAATGATTTAAGACAATTGATGTATTGATGACTCATAGTGAAGACTGGGTTCGTGCAGATAACCAACAATTTATGACGTTTGGAATGAGACTAACGTGAGGTAAAGAATAATTAATTAATCAGAAGACTAAGTGATCAGATTAAAATATCTGAAAGTTATATTAGGAAAATTATAACTTTGTAATCTGAATATTTACCTTGGTGCCCTGTCTTCCTAGTTAATTACAGTTACAGTAAATTATTAAGTAGGTTATTCACGTAATAATAATTACAGATAATTTTTTATAAAGATTCATCTTCAGTTTAATGATGCCAAAGACACGACAGTTGTCTTGGTAAGGAACTCCTGCACAGGAAGTTGGTGGTACCTTAAGTGGGGAGGACGGGCTCATGGTAATGGCTGGAGCAGAATATGTGGAATGGTATCAAATACATAAACACATGGTTTCTTTCATGGTTTCCAGGTGTTTGATGCCATTGCATTCGCTGCTTTCCAGTCATTATTATGAGCCATCCTCCCGTCAGCAGCCTCCACTGAACTCCAGTGGCCTTGGCCTTGTGTTTGAAGTTATTGTCCTGTTGAAAGATGAATTTGTCTGTTGGAAAGCAGACTGAACCAAGTTTTCCTCTAGGATTTTTCCTGTGCATAGCTCTATTCTGTTTCTTTTCATCCGAAAACACTCCCTTCCTTGTCGATGACAAGCATACCCATAACATGATGTAGTCATCACCATGCTGTAAAATATGAAGAGTGTTACTCGGTGATGTGTTGTATTTGCCCCAAACATAACATTTTGTATTTAGGGCCATTAACATCATTATCCCAGAAACCCTAGACCCACTACAATTTGCATACCTCCCCAACAGATCCACAAATTCCCACCTGGACAAAAGGAAAACCTACGTGAGAACGCTATTCATTGACTATAGCTCAGCATTCAACAACATAGTGCCCTCAAAGCTAATCACTAAGCTAAGGACCCTGGGTCTATACACCCCCCTCTGCAATCCTGGACTTCCTGACGGGCTGCCCCCAGGTGGTAAGGGTAGGCAACAGCACATCTGCCACGCTGATCCTTAACACAGGGGCCCGTCAGAGATGCGTGCTCAGTCCCCTCCTGTACTCCCTGTTCACCCATGACAGCATGGCCAGGCCAAAACAATGACAGGTAAGGGAATCAGCCTCAAAATCCTTCATCAGTGATTTGAAAACACCAATCGGGACAAGATCTTCCAGTTTAAAAGTATTTTGTAAGGTGTTCCAAGATGATGGCGCAGAGTACATAAAGCCCTTTTACCAAATTCAGTTTGGACATTTGGAACAGTTAGCAGGATAAAGTCCAGCGAATGAAGAGAGTACCCACCACATTTCTGAACAATAAAAATGCACAAATAAAAAGGTAGTAAACGCAAAATGGCTTTGTAAATAAAAGTTTACCAGTGACTGAGCCTACGAGTGACTAGAGAAGGCCAGCCAACCCTGGTATACAAAGTGCAGTGGTGTGTAAGGGTTTTGCAGTTTAAAATAAATCTCAAAGTGCCATGGTAAAGAGTGTCAATTGATCTCAAACACTGAGCGGAAGCATTCATATACAGTGCCTTGCAAAAGTATTCGGCCCCCTTGAACTTTGCGACCATTTGCCACATTTCAGGCTTCAAACATAAAGATATAAAACTGTATTTTTTTGTGAAGAATCAACAACAAGTGGGACACAATCATGAAGTGGAACGACATTTATTGGATATTTCAAACTTTTTTAACAAATCAAAAACTGAAAAATTGGGCGTGCAAAATTATTCAGCCCCTTTACTTTCAGTGCAGCAAACTCTCTCCAGAAGTTCAGTGAGGATCTCTGAATGATCCAATGTTGACCTAAATGACTAATGATGATAAATACAATCCACCTGTGTGTAATCAAGTCTCCGTATAAATGCACCTGCACTGTGATAGTCTCAGAGGTCCGTTAAAAGCGCAGAGAGCATCATGAAGAACAAGGAACACACCAGGCAGGTCCGAGATACTGTTGTGAAGAAGTTTAAAGCCGGATTTGGATACAAAAAGATTTCCCAAGCTTTAAACATCCCAAGGAGCACTGTGCAAGCGATAATATTGAAATGGAAGGAGTATCAGACCACTGCAAATCTACCAAGACCTGGCCGTCCCTCTAAACTTTCAGCTCATACAAGGAGAAGACTGATCAGAGATGCAGCCAAGAGGCCCATGATCACTCTGGATGAACTGCAGAGATCTACAGCTGAGGTGGGAGACTCTGTCCATAGAACAACAATCAGTCGTATATTGCACAAATCTGGCCTTTATGGAAGAGTGGCAAGAAGAAAGCCATTTCTTAAAGATATCCATAAAAAGTGTTGTTTAAAGTTTGCCACAAGCCACCTGGGAGACACACCAAACATGTGGAAGAAGGTGCTCTGGTCAGATGAAACCAAAATGGAACTTTTTGGCAACAATGCAAAACGTTATGTTTGGCGTAAAAGCAACACAGCTCATCACCCTGAACACACCATCCCCACTGTCAAACATGGTGGTGGCAGCATCATGGTTTGGGCCTGCTTTTCTTCAGCAGGGACAGGGAAGATGCTTAAAATTGATGGGAAGATGGATGGAGCCAAATACAAGGACCATTCTGGAAGAAAACCTGATGGAGTCTGCAAAAGACCTGAGACTGGGACGGAGATTTGTCTTCCAACAAGACAATGATCCAAAACATAAAGCAAAATCTACAATGGAATGGTTCAAAAATAAACATATCCAGGTGTTAGAATGGCCAAGTCAAAGTCCAGACCTGAATCCAATCGAGAATCTGTGGAAAGAACTGAAAACTGCTGTTCACAAATGCTCTCCATCCAACCTCACTGAGCTCGAGCTGTTTTGCAAGGAGGAATGGGAAAAAATGTCAGTCTCTCGATGTGCAAAACTGATAGAGACATACCCCAAGCGACTTACAGCTGTAATCGCAGCAAAAGGTGGCGCTACAAAGTATTAACTTAAGGGGGCTGAATAATTTTGCACGCCCAGTTTTTCAGTTTTTGATTTGTTAAAAAAGTTTGAAATATCCAATAAATGTCGTTCCACTTCATGATTGTGTCCCACTTGTTGTTGATTCTTCACAAAAAAAAGACAGTTTTATATCTTTATGTTTGAAGCCTGAAATGTGGCAAAAGGTCGCAAAGTTCAAGGGGGCCGAATACTTTCGCAAGGCACTGTATAAAATCTCCCTCCCTATAGGGAGGAGGTCAGAGACCTGGCGGTGTGGTGCCAGGACCACAACCTCTCCCTCAACGTGATCAAGACAAAGGAGATGATTGTGAACTACAGGAAAAGGAGGACCCCATTCTCATTGACAGGGCTGCAGTAGAGCAGGTTGAGAGCTTCAAATTCAAGTTCCTTGGTGTCCACATCACCAACGAACTATCATGGTCCAAACACACCAAGACAGTCGTGAAGAGGGCACGACAACGCCTATTTCTCCTCAGGAGACTGAACAGATTTGGCATGGATCCTCAGATCCTCAAAAAGTTCTACAGCTGCACCATCGAGAGAATCCTGACTGGTTGTATCACCGCCGCGAATGGCAACTGCTCACCCTCCGACCGCAAGGCAGTACAGAGGGTAGTGTGTATGGCCCAGTACGTCACTGGGGCCAAGCTTACTGTCATTCAGGACCTCTATACAAAGCCGTGTCAGAGGAAGACTCCAGCCACCCAAGCCACAGACTGTTCTCTCTGCTACCGCACGGCAAGCGGTACCGGAGCGCCAGGTCTAGGTCCAAAATGCTTCCTAATAGCTTCTACCCCAAGCCATAAGACTCCTGAACAGCTAATCAAATGGTTACCCAGACTATTTGCATTGTCCCCCCCCATTTTTACGCTGCTGCTATTCTCTGTTTATTATCTATGCATAGTCACTTTACCTCTACCTACATGTACATATTACCTCAATTACCTTGACTAACCGGTACCCCCTCTATATAGCCTCACTACTGTTATTTTATTGTTGGATTTTCTTATTACATTTTTTTATTTCTTTATTTTTTGCTTCAGTTTATTTTAGTAAATACTTTCTTAACACTTATTTTTCTTAAAAGGTTAAGGGCTTGTAAGTAAGCATTCACTTACAGTGAAAGATCGACCGGTGTAGACCGGCGCATGTGAAAAATACGATTTGATTTGATATAGTTAATTTCTTTGCAAACGGGAGGCGTGTCTTATTGCAAATGGGAGGCGTGTCTTATTGCAAACGGGAGGCGTGTCTTATTGCAAACGGGAGGCGTGTCTTATTGCAAACGCGAGGCATGTTTTGGAGTATTTTATTCTGTCCACGCTTCCTTCTTTTCACGGTCATTTAGATTATCATTGTGGAGCAACTACAATGTTGTTAATCCATCCTCACTTTTCTCCTATCACAGCCATTAAACTCTGTAACTATTTTAAAGTCCCCATTGGCCTCATGGTGAAATCCCTGACCGGTTTACTTCCTCTCCGGCAACTGAACTAGGAAGGAAGCCTGTATCTTTGTAGTGACTGGGTGTATTGATACACCATTCAAAGTGTAATTAATAACTTAACCATGCTCAAAGGGATATTCAATGTCTGCTTTTTTTATACCCATCTACCAATAGGTGCTCTTCTTTGCGAGGCATTGGAAAACCTCCCTGGTCTTTGTGGTTGAATCTGTTTCAACTTCAATGCTTGACGGAGGGACCTTGTAGATAATTGTATGTGTGGGGTGCAGAGATGAGGTATACAAAAATCATGTTAAACACTATTATTGTGCACATTTTTACTCCTGAACATAATTAGCCTTGCCATTACAAAGGGGTTAAATACTTATTGATTCAAGACATTTCAGCTTTTCATTTTTAATTCATTTGTAAAAATGTCCTAAAGTGTAAATCCACTTTGACATTATGGGATATTGTGTGTAGGCCAGTGACACAAAATCACAATTTAATCCAAGTCTGTAACAACAAAATGTGGAAAAAGTCAAGGGGTGTGAATACTTTGTGAAGGCACTGTATGAGACTGTATGTCTATTCTAAAGTTAGCTTCATGATAGATCTGTATCCCTGTCGTCTGGAGAAACACCATGTCCCCTCTAGCATTTCTGAATACCTGGCCAGAGGAGAGGACCTCGATCAGTAATGAATTCAGCACATTGTCACTGAGCAAAGTGCTGTTGAGGTAGCCACTATAATGAGACAGAGTGGGCTAGATAGAGTGCTATCCCATACCGTTGGGTTCCCAGTGCCAAAATCATCATTTTTTTGTATCCCACATTCCTGTTTTAAACAGAGCACTGGTTCCTACCTTTACTTTAATGGCCTGATGTCACGCTATGGGTCATCCTCCTACGCCTGCTCTTTCTCTCAGAGCTGACACTCTCTCCTCTTTCTCTCTCTTTTGTGGGTCTCGTCTCCTCCAGCCAGCCCAGGTCTGTGATGTATTAAAGGGTGTCACACTAACCTCTCCTCTCTCTGTCTCCTCTCTCTCTCTCCTCTCTCTGTCTCTCCTCTATCTGTCTCCTCTCTCTGTCTCCTCTTTCTGTCTCCTCTCTCTGTCTCCTCTCTCTCTCCCCCTCTCTCTCTTCTCTCACTCACTCTCTCTCCCTCTCTCTCTCTCTCTCTCTCTCTCTCTCTCGCTCTCTCTCTCTCTCTCTCTCCCTCCCTCTCTCTCCCTCCCTCTCTCTCTCTCTCTCTCTCTCTCTCTCTCTCTCTCTCTCTCTCCCTCCCTCTCTCTCTCTCTCTCTCTCTCTCTCTCTCTCTCTCTCTCTCTCTCCTCTCTCGTTCTCTCTCTCTCACACACACCACAGTGACCAATGCAGTTGAAACACACTCACATACAGATGTATGATGTATTTCCTGTTGGTGTTCTCACTGTACCTCTGGGAAGAGGCATGTTTTTTCCAGTCAGGGTGGGTTGGTTGGTCTGTAGAGGCGAAGCCACGGCAGGGCCAGGCTAAGCAGAGGCCCTGCCAGATTGAACACTAGCCCACCCAATCAGGCTGGCTTAAAATATATAAACTCTAGCTAGTCACAAGTTATGGCAAAACAAAGTTCACTCATGCGCTTTTTCAAATAGCCACTGATGGAGGATGAAGACACAACACCTGCTCCACTACCTCCATCGGCCGAGCCCAATCCTTCAGCCGTCGTCGGCCCTTTAGTAGGCTAGCTTGTGGTCCCATGAGGAGGTTTGTATGGCTACTGCATCGACTTCCACAGCACAGCTAGCTCACCATCCCCCGGCCTGCCTCATTTTCAATTTTATTGGCTGGAATACAGTTCGACTAGGGATGCTGTTTTCTGTAAAATGTGTAGACATTTCCCCAATGCCACTATGGAAGGCCAATACATGCTTCAAGCACCAGGCTAGCAAACCTCACTCTTTTGTACTGGATACATTTGAAGGCTACAGTTCAAGCCATCGCTATCAAAGCCTGGGTCATGTTTTAAATCAATCTATTCATTTGTAGAGAAGAATTGTGATCATGTCAACGGGGTTCTGGACATTGTTATGTTATGCGCTAAACAGGACATACAGTTGGAGTCAGAAGTTTACATACACTTAGGTTGGAGTCATTAAAACTTGTTTTTCAACCACTCCACACATTTCTTGTTAACAAACTATAGTTTTGGCAAGTTGGTTAGGACATCTACTTTGTGCACGACACAAGTGACACAGCTTGTAAAATTCCAGAAAATGATGTCATGGCTTTAGAAGCGTCTGATAGGCAAATTGACATCATTTGAGTCAATTGGAGGTGTACCTGTGGATGTATTTCAAGGCCTACCTCCAATCTCAGTGCCTCTTTGCTTGACATCATGGGAAAATCAAAAGAAATCAGCCAAGACCTCAGAAAACAAACTGTAGACCTCCACAAGTCTGGTTCATCCTTGGGAGCAATTTCCAAAATGCCTGAAGGTACCACGTTCATCTGTACAAACAATAGTACGCAAGTATAAACACCATGGGACCACGCAGCCGTCATACCGCTCAGGAAGGAGACACATTCTGTCTCCTAGAGATGAATGTACATTGGTGCGAAAAGTGCAACTCAATCCCAGAACAACAGCAAAGGACCTTGTGAAGATGCTGGAGGAAACAGGTACAAAAGTATCTATATCCACAGTAAAATGAGTCCTATATTGACATAACCTGTAAGGCCGCTCAGCAAGGAAGAAGCCACTACTCAAAAACCACCATAAAAAAAGCCAGACTATGGTTTGCAACTGCACATGGGGACAAATATGGTACTTTTTGGAGAAATGTCCTCTGGTCTGATGAAACAAAAATAGAACTGTTTGGCCATATTGACGATTGTTATGTTTGGAGGAAAAAGGGGGAGGCCTGCAAGCCGAAGAACACCATCCCAACCATGAAGCATGGGGGTGGCAGCATCATGTTGTGGGGGTACTTTGCTGCAGGAGGGACTAGTGCACTTCACAAAATAGATGGCATCACGAGAAAGGAAAATTATGTGGATATATTGAAGAAACATTTCAAGACATCAGTCAGGAAGTTAAAGCTTGGTCGCAAATGGGTCTTCCAAATGGACAATGACCCCAAGCTGGATTGTGGCAAAATGGCTAAAGGACAACACAGTCTAGGTATTGGAGTGACGATAGATTAATGAGTCCAGACATTCAACACAAGCTGCTTGGGACGGCAGCCTCCCTACTATTGCACAAGATCAAAGCAGAGCTCTGGGAATCGCCAAGCACCTATCACTATAATATCTCTTTTGAGGATGCAGAATTAACCATGTTTATTCAGCAACTGCTTCGAAAAGTCAGGGGAGGTCAGGAATTCCCATCCCTTATTGACGTTTTGGACAGCTGCAGTCCTGACATTTTCCCTAACATCAATAGACTACTAAGTGCCATCATCACCCTCCTATGACTGCATGACTGTTAAGAGACTATTCTCCCCTACAGGCCATATCAAAACATCCAGCAGATCTTGAATGCTGACTGCACATATCAACAATCTAGCCCTGTTGTCCTTTGAAAGGGAACTCAGTGACTCTGGACTATAATTAAATAATTGTCAACACCAAGCTATACATTGTGCTGTAAAACGTGAAACACAAGAATGGTAAGTCTGAGTAGTGTTTATTTATGATTTAGCATAATGTTTTCATGCCTTCCTTGGTAGGCCAGGCCTATTTGTGTTTTATTTAAAAAATGAGCTACTGTATTCATACCCTGCATGATATGAGGCTATGTATGATGTGTTCATGTTTTCACGCCTACTTTGGTAGGCCAGGTTTATGTTTGCTGATTCAAGTGAGCTAGTTAGTGTATTCCACCCGCCGTGGTATTATGTTTCATGATTTCATTTTTCATGCCTGAATGTCTGTAGAGTAGCATTTTATTATTCAAAGTGAGCTATTCACTTCATATGTAGTACAGTTCAAGATAGCCCGAAAGTGTTTGTATTGTAACATGTGTGTCTGTTTTTATGTGGCAAAAAGTGTGCATTTTGGGCTTAATGAAAACACTTTCGCGGCTTTCTATTCCTGCTTGCTTTTTTGTGCAATAAACTGTTTGCGCATATTCCAATCCAGTGCCGAGCTGGTGTCTGGCGGATGCGCTGACCATGGTCCTGGAATCCACCTGTGGTGCCTGTACTGTAGACTGCTCCTTTGAGTGGGAGTGGCAGATCTGATCTGATAATATGTTGATTATTTCATGAGTTTGGACTGAACACTTCATCCATTATCTGTATTTTGTGACAGTATCATTTTTCCCATTTTATCACTGCACTTGTCTGCTGCTGTATAATCTCTCTCTCTCTCTCTCTCTCTCTCTCTCTCTCTCTCTCTCTCTCTCTCTTCTCTCTCTTCTCTCTCTCTCTCTCTCTCTCTCTCTCTCTCTCTCTCTCTCTCTCCCTCTCTCTCTCTCTCTCTCTCTCTCTCTCTCTCTCTCTCTCTCTCTCTCTCTCTCTCTCTCTCTCTCAATATGTTGTTGATAGACATGTTTTGCATTTCATTATGTTTGTTTACTGTCGGACATGGACTCAGACAGTCGGCCTGTTTTGTTAGCAGTGTTGTAAGCGGTTGTGTAGTTGCACATTTGCGCTGCCTACTTGGTAATAGTCTAGGGCTTGTTTGTCAAGGGAAATTGTTGTATTTTTTTGGTCAAATTTATTCTGTGTTATGTGTTAAATGATGCAATGTGATTGCACTCATTTTTACTTAAATATGTCTGGGTATTTTTGCTGTATTTCTGCTGGCAAATGTATGCCCAGCCACACAGCAATTTCTACCTCCACCACTGGTTATATGAGGTAGCGGCTGATTGATTGCAGACAGGAATGTGACTCAGTGATTTCCTGAGCATCCAAAGTTTCCCTGCCTGGAACCATGTTGTCTGTCAAAGCGTGATAAGTAAACATCTCAGATCCAAATCACATACAGTGCCTTCAGAAAGTATTCACACCCCTTGACTTTTTCCACATTTTGTTGTTACAGCCTGAATTTAAAACAGATTCAAATGAGATGTTGTGTCACTGGCCTACACACAATAACCCATAATGTCAAAGGGAAATTATTTTTATAGACATTTTAGCAAATTAATTCAAAATGAAAAGTTGAAATGTTATGAGTCAATACGTATTCAACCCTTTTGTTATGGCCTAAATAAGTTAGAGTAAGGCCACATACTAAGTTGCATGGACTCACTCTGTGTGTAATAATAGTGTTTAACATGATTTTAGAATGACTACCTCATCTCTGTACCCCACACATACAATTATCTGTAACCACCTCACATTGCTCTCTATAACTGGGTGTTGGTGTGTTGTTGTCTGTGCACAAATGCTTACATTTGTATGTCTATCTGAGACTCATGAAATGAAGTGTGTGTGTGTGTGTGCATGTGTGTGTGTGCACGTGTGTGTGTGTCATAGGGAGGCTTGTCAGGGCTTACAGGAGCGTAAGTGGAGGCCTCTCACTGAACCCTGCTTTAATATGTTCCATGCGTCTCTTCCCTCTGTGCCCTGTCCCCAGGTATACACACCCAGAGGCACTTCAGCTTCGCTCACCCCCACCTCACACCCACTATCAACTCCTTCCCCCTCAACACTCTGAAAGCGTTTCAGGCCTGACTCTGCACCTCTGTACAAGTCGTGTATTATTAAAGAGGAACTCAAACTGCCTCAGCTCTGAGTCTTTTCCTATCCGGAAGATAGGGGTCCATAACTGTTTGAGGGGTATTTAGCAGGGATGCTCTTAGACTGACCCTTTTTTTTGTTCCATCAGTACTGATTGAGGTCTCAGCCTAGACTATTCCTCTACTGCCACTGACAGAGTCAGAGTGTTCATGACTCGGGTCGTCCGTCCTCCCCAACCCCCAGACTGATGTGCAAACCGCCAGTTGGAGCTCTTGAAACTGAGCTTCTCTTGTAAACATTTACTGGGGTGCACATAAATCCTCTGATTCCCGCTGTACCCCCGCGCAACCACATGGATCAACGCCCGTCCCCCCTATCCCCCTGTCTCTCCCCAGGCTAGCAGGATGGGAGGCGGGGAGGTTAGGAGACAGGCTACACTGACATTAACAAGGCCTCAAACACACAGGCACTGGTACTAACTCACTGAGGTCTGTGGGGAGAAGTGACAGCACAGCAGTTAGCCCAAAGCCCATGTATCCCTGTTTAAAAGCAGCACTATGTTCAGATGTCTTCATTGAGTGTTTTATGAGAACACACTGATCCCTGGGTCCATCTTGGCTCTGGGTTGACCCAGTAATGGAGTGGTGAGGTCAGGGCTGGATGGGATAGCTGCACTGCTCACCATTGTCAACATCATTGTTATCAGTAGGTAGGAGATCCCTCACAGTGATTTGAGGAAGGTCATGTTGCACTCCCCATCCTGTTTCTGTAATGGATTGGCAAGGGTGTAACTAGAACACACTTATATTATAAGGTGTACCCTGTGGGAATGTGTACACACACCATTGCAGGAACGCATTCATATTCAGTACATGTTCAGTACATGTCTGTGTGCGTTCCTGTGTGTTTGGCTGCATTTGAAATATCAGGCCAGGTTTTTTTAGAAGTACACAGTTCAGCATGGAGGTAGCGTTTAGAAACCCGATCCCAAAACAACAGCAACTCAGGCCTTCAATGGGAAGACTTAATACCACAGAAAAAACGCTACGACTATGAAAGTGTTTCACTTTGTTAAAATCCCAACTGCTAATCTCTGGGCGATAAACACATTCGACCTCCATGTTCCCTCCACTGTTGGCCAGGAGAGTTCAGGAATTTGCTGCATACGAAGGTTTCATTCCCAGGACTTGCTTAGAGCAGAAATTGAATTGACTGAGGGAGTAGGTTGCCCCTTAAATTACCCACATCCCCCAATCCCCCATACTTACTCCTCCCTTCTGTGCTGCTACATGACTCTGGCTGATTCCCTGTGACTGGCTGAATGGTGGAGAGCAGGCTAGTGGTTGTGCTCTATTGTTCAGGCCAGTTGTTGTGCCGGGAATTGGAATTCTAGAATTCCGCTCCCCTTCTTTTGACGTGTGACCTCGACAGACCTGAGACCTGGGAACCAGGACGAGAGGAGGGAGAGTACAGAGAGAGAAAAGGAGAAAAGGAGAGGGAAAATAACAGAGAGAGAAGGATATACAGAAAGAGAGATTAGTGATGCACTGATATGACAGTTTTGGCCGATACCAATATCCAATATTTTCCTTGCCAAAAAAAAAACCTGATACCGATAACCAATATTTTAAATTGTAGCTGCCTTTAAAGCATTCTAGTACAGTTAAATAGTTAACACACACACACGGACGCAGCGGTCTAAGGCACTGCATTTCAGTGCAAGAGGCATCACTTCAGTCCCTGGTTCGAATCCAGGCTGTATCACATTCGGCCGTGATTGGGAATCCCATAGGGCGGCATCCGGGTTTGGCCAGGGTAGGCCGTCATTGTAAATAAGAATTTGTTCTTTACTGGCTTGCCTAGTTAAATTAAGTTCACACACACACACACACACACACACTGACCAAAAAGTTATTTTTGGGGCATTTACGTATTTCCCCATTCCCAGTAAAACATAATCAAAACCTATTTCTTTCATTTACTTGCTGTGCTGTTTCGTTGTTCATTTGTTCAGTCGTTTCATTCTTAACCAGGATTTCATCATACATGTCAAGCAGTGAAGTTTCAGCTCTGTCTGTCCATGGCCTCTCTTCCTCCGTGCCCACTGTCACTGTGTCCGTTTCCATCTTGTCCAGCTCTGTCTGTCCATGGCCTCTCTTCCTCCGTGCCCACTGTCACTGTGTCCGTTTCCATCTTGTCCAGCTCTGTCTGTCCATGGCCTCTCTTCCTCCGTGCCCACTGTCACTGTGTCCGTTTCCATCTTGTCCAGCTCTGTCTGTCCGTGGCCTCTCTTCCTCCGTGCCCACTGTCACTGTGTCCGTTTCCATCTTGTCCAGCTCTGTCTGTCCATGGCCTCTCTTCCTCCGTGCGTACTGTTACTGTGTCTGTTTCCATCTTGTTCAGCTGTGTATGTAGCATTTCGCGTAAACCCTGTTTCTTGTCTACATCGAAGTAGCGGTCCTTGTACATAGCATCAAGCATGATGGCGACAGTAAAGAGAGAATGCAACCGAATCGCTTATTCACAGCCTGTGTTGACAGTTTTGTTGAGCAGACATTTTAATGCCATGACAGAGGGTATCACGTCTGCTTGCTGCACGCGCAGTTGATGAGCTTATTTCTCCAGTCAGTTGTTCGAATGGAGCTGGCTAGCGTGTTCATGTTTCCAAGTTTCAAACATGTTCTCAAATGCCACTGAAATGGCAGCAGCGGTATGACAACCAGCACATTCATGAGCAACGCAATACGACTTTCCTCAGTACGAAATCCTCAACGACCCACTGTGCTGTCAGACTCAGCATGGTCATGGGGCAGATATCGCTGGTCCAAATGTCCAAATGTGTAACTCCTGTAGGGTAATATCTGAAAAATAGTGCACCTGGTAGTGTGTACCGGTGCTCGACCAGTCGGCGAAAGCCAACATCACCCATGTTATATAGGTATGCACGTCATCTACCTACGTTATATAGGTATGCATGTCATCTACCTACGTTATATAGGTATGCATGTCATCTACCTACGTTATATAGGTATGCATGTCATCTACCTACGTTATATAGGTATACATGTCATCTACCTACGTTATATAGGTATGCACGTCATCTACCTACGTTATATAGGTATGCATGTCATCTACCTATGTTATATAGGTATGCACGTCATCTACCTACGTTATATAGGTATGCATGTCATCTACCTACGTTATATCGGTATGCATCGCATCTACCTACGTTATATAGGTATGCATGTCATCTACCTACGTTATATAGGTATGCACGTCATCTACCTACGTTATATAGGTATGCACGTCATCTACCTACGTTATATAGGTATGCATGTCATCTACCTACGTTATATAGGTATGCATGTCATCTACCTACGTTATATAGGTATGCATGTCATCTACCTACGTTATATAGGTATGCACGTCATCTACCTATGTTATATAGGTATGCATGTCATCTACCTACGTTATATAGGTATGCATGTCATCTACCTACATTATATAGGTATGCATGTCATCTACCTACGTTATATAGGTATGCACGTCATCTACCTACGTTATATAGGTATGCATGTCATCTACCTACGTTATATAGGTATGCATGTCATCTACCTACGTTATATAGGTATGCACGTCATCTACCTACGTTATATAGGTATGCATGTCATCTACCTACGTTATATAGGTATGCACGTCATCTACCTACGTTATATAGGTATGCATGTCATCTACCTACATTATATAGGTATGCATGTCATCTACCTACGTTATATAGGTATGCACGTCATCTACCTACGTTATATAGGTATGCACGTCATCTACCTACGTTATATAGGTATGCACGTCATCTACCTACGTTATATAGGTATGCACATCATCTACCTACGTTATATAGGTATGCACGTCATCTACCTACGTTATATAGGTATGCATGTCTGCTTTGACATCTGTGTTGCATATCGGCGTTAAACTAGACATCGGGCCGATACCGATGTTGGCATTTTAAGCTAATATCGGCCAATTCCGATAAGTTCACCGGTATATACTGCATTCCTAAGAGAGATAGGAACATAATAGTGGAGGGGAAGGAGAGAAGAGGAGGAGAAAAAGAGGGATATTCAGGAGACTGACACCATTCAGTCAGAGCAAGAGGAAAAAGAGAGGAAAATACATTTGGATGTGGAAAAGAGAGGGAGAGAAAGGCCAAAAAAACACAGGAAACCTTTCACTTTCTCCACTGGGCAGGTTTTGCCAAAACAAAAGAGGAGATGCTGCGCTGCTCTGCTGTGAGATTTCTCTCCCCTCTCTCCTCTTTCTCCTCTCATGGTTCAGGAGTTTGTTTCCCCCCCTCACAGATCTCGCTCAATTTCACCTGTCATTCACCAAGTGGAGTTGTGCCCCGTGTTTCTCTACCTCTCCCAAGGCAAATGTTCTCTACATCTCTTTTGCGCTCACTGGAACAGTTTAAATATAATATCAAACATATGGCAGCGTTTATAGAAGGCAAATTAGTTTAGAAATCAAATTTACTTAAAGATTCCTGCAACCGTATTCCCTGAGAAGACTGATTGTTGAGGTAGAGACTGATGGGCAGTTTTAATTACATCCTCAAACAGAGAGAGGAGGAGATAGTTGGGGGAGGGATAGGGAGAGAGCAGTGGTGAGAGCTGAAGGGGAGAGAGATGGTGAGAGCTGGGGATGAGCAGGACATAGGAAGGTAGAGAAGGAGAGAGCTGGAGAGTGCAGACCGGAGCAGGGAGATAACATGAAGGAGAGTGCAGACCGGAGCAGGGAAATAACATGAAGGAGAGTGCAGGCCGGAGCAGGGAGATAACATGAAGGAGAGTGCAGGCCGGAGCAGGGAGATAACATGAAGGAGAGTGCAGGCCGGAGCAGGGAGATAACATGAAGGAGAGTGCAGACCGGAGCAGGGAGATAACATGAAGGAGAGTGCAGGCTGGAGCCGGGAGATAACATGAAGGAGAGTGCAGGCCGGAGCAGGGAGATAACATGAAGGAGAGTGCAGGCCGGAGCAGGGAGATAACATGAAGGAGAGTGCAGGCTGGAGCAGGGAGATAACATGAAGGAGAGTGCAGGCCGGAGCAGGGAGATAACATGAAGGAGAGTGCAGGCCGGAGCAGGGAGATAACATGAAGGAGAGTGCAGGCTGGAGCAGGGAGATAACATGAAGGAGAGCGAGAAGAGGAAAGAAGGAGAGAGCAGGAAAGATCAGTAGAGAACATCAAATCAAATTGTATTGGTCACGAACACGTGATTAGCAGATATTATTGCAGGTGTAGCGAAATGCTCGTGCTTCTAACTCCGACAGTGCTGCAATATCTAACAAGTAATATCTAACAAATTACAGAACACATACCCAATACACACGAATCTAAGTATGAATGAATTAAGACTATATACATGAGAGAGGGTTTGTATGATATCCTTGCTAAGATACTGTTAAGATGGGTCCATGGCTCTCTCACCTCTGTCTGTCAGGCCTTCCTCTCTGAAGCTGCCTCTGGCGTGAATCATGTGATGGGTAATTGGCCTGTGGTTCCACCAGAGTTGTGCAAACAGGTTAGCAAGGGAAACGTGTCGGCTCGCACGGCTCTCTCCAAGGTGAATATGTGTTCTGTACTGTGTGAATCACAGATGTGGGCCTGTGTAGGACTTTGATGGACTAATGGATTAATGGGCATCAGGTGGGGCAATTGCCTTATACATGCATTCCCACTCCAGTACACATACTTACGCACGTAGGCACACACACAGTGCATGCAAACAGCAGATACCCTAGTATCGTGTTACTCATCCAGTCATCCTTGTACCATAGTAACTAAGTCTATATGACTATGCTGTGAACAGACAGAAACTTTTCGAGAGGAGATTGAACTGAGTTTAGTGAGCAGGCTTTACGCCATCAGCATTCCTGCAGCAAAGCTGCAGTAAGGAGACATAGACAGGGATAGAGACAGGGACAGAGATAGGGAGAGAGACAGTGACAGAGACAGAGACAGAGACAGGGACAGAGACAGAGACAGGGACAGAGTAAGGGACAGAGACAGAGACAGAGTCAGAGATAGGGAGAGAGAAAGGGACAGAGACAGAGACAGAGAGAAGGACAGGGACGGGTACAGAGACAGACACATGGACAGAGACAGAGAGAGGGACAGAGACAGGGACAGAGACAGAGACAGGGACAGAGAAGTAGTGAGGCAGAGTAAGTAAGAAAGTGTCTGAACATGCAGGCCCGTTCAGATATGTGAGTTTAGCTTGGCTCAGAAAAGTCAGTGTGTAAGCAGCCGGGGTAATTGGTTTCTGATGCCCCTGTCAGCCCTGTGCCAGACCACCTGTCTCGGGTGAGAGGGGGAGTGGGAAGGCAAGAGAAGTGGGGGAGCGGGAGGGGCAGGGGCAGGGGGAGGAAGAGGGTGAGTAACAGCTTCTCTCTCTATTTGCCACCCAAGGCGAATGGCCAACTCAGCTCACCCCAAGCTACCTAACCCATATCCACCCCTCACCGTAGCCCTGGCTGTGCGCCCATGGCTCAGAGCTGTAGCAGGCTTTACACTATGTGGCCGGTGTCCCTGATTGGCTCAGGTTTTATTGAGATGGTCAACCAGCCAATGGGAGGGCCCGTGGAGATCTGTCCTCGTTGCTGGATGCCAGCGGATGTGGCCACAAGCTCATATGTCACAAAGCAACTTTACAGATCTCTTCATATGAAAAATATGGGGCCTAAACCGAGAATAACAGAATCGCTTATGTAGCTGAAGACCTGTTATTTTATGGAGAGCATTAGCAAATCCCCTCTTTTTGATATATGTACATACTGTAGATACTCTATATGTACATACTGTAGATACTCTATATGCACATACTTGCCAAAAGCCGAGGAAGAAAGAGGAAGAGAGGTTGAGTGGAGCAGAACCCCCCTCCCCATCTCTCCCCAAAGCCTATGCTCAGCTGTGATGGTGGCCAACTCAAGCACTTGAGCCAATGGTGTGAATGGCTATTTAATGCCTGCTAACAGCCTGGGTATTTAGCAGGATAGAGTTAGGATGTGGGTGACGACAGACAGCATGTGGACAGAGGGGGCTCCCTGCTCTGCTGACCCCAAGGGCCCCTGGACCCTCTTCATCTGCAGCTTCCCTATTACACACTGACACATAACTACTACATTATAACTCCCTTATTATACCCACTGTCTCCACTCTCTGTGTCTTATAGCACCTTTATTACACAGTATTAACACACTGTCTCCACTCTCTGTACTTTTATTGCACATTCGTTACACACTATTAACACACTGTCTCCACTCTCTGTACTTTTATCGCACCTTTGATACACACTATTAACGCACTGTATCCATTCTTTGTTCCTTTATAGCACCTTTATTACACACTATTAACACAATGTCTCCACTCTCTGTACCCTTATAGCACCTTGATTACACGCTTTTAACACAATGTCTCCATTGTCTTTCCCCTTATAGCACCTTTATTACACACAATTGACTCACTGTCTCCCTCTTTGTACTTTTATTGCACCTTTATTACACACTAGTAACACAATGTCTCCACTCTCTGCACACGGATAGCACCTTTGTTACACACAATTAGCTCACTGTCTCCACTCTCTTTACCCATAGATCACCTTTCTTACACACTTTTAACATAATCTCCACTCTGTACTTGAATGAACTTAGCTACAGTATTTCACCTTTTAATGTGTATAGTATTGCTTACTAGGTGTGTCCAATCAATTTTGTAACCACTCCCTCTTCCAATTAGGGCTAATTGGAAAAGCTGTTCAAAAGAGGACATTGTATTCCTTTTTTTGTACTCCCTGACGAAGGCCATGCTGCCGAAACGCATCTTTAAAAAAAAATGTTGTTTCTATTGAACATGCCATACTAATAAAGGCATTTAAATGAATTATATGAAGAGTGCCTTGGTCCTCCTCTTTTTGATGACTGTAATATAATTTTTGAAGTTTTTGTCCGAAGTTATGCCTGTCCTGCATAAGCGTTTGGATATGTGTACCTAACGCCCTAACAAAAAAGCTACTTGGACATAAATAATGAACATTATTGAACAAATCAAGCATTTATTGTTGAACTGCGATTCCTGGGAGTGCATTCTGATGAAGATCATATAGGCAAGGGAATATTTATAATGTAATTTCTGATTTCTGTTGACGCCAACATGGCGGAAAATGTTATTTGTTTTCTGTGCGCCGTCTCAGATTATTGCATGGTTTGCTTTTTCCGTAAAGTCTTTTTGAAATCTGACACAGCGGTTGCATTAAGGAGAGGTATATCTATATTTCCATGTCGAACACTTGAATTTTCATCGACATTTATAATGAGTATTTCTGTAAAATGATGTGGCTCACTGCAACATCACCGGATGTTTTTGGAACTAGTGAACGTAACGCGCCAATATAAACTCAGTTTTTTTTATATATATATATGAACTTTATCAAACAAAACATACATGTATTGTGTAACATGAAGTCCTATGAGTGTCATCTGATGAAGACCATCAAAGGTTAGGGATTAATTTGATCTCCATTTGTGCTTTTTGTGACTCCTCTCTTTGGCTGGAAAAATGGCTGAGTTTTTCTTTGGCTTGGTGGTGACCTAACATAATCGTTTGTGCTGCTTTCGCTGAAAAGCATATTTGAAATCGGACACTGTGGTGGGATTAACAACAAGATTAACTTTAAAACAGTATAAAATACATGTATGTTTGAGGAATTTTAATTATGAGATTTCTGTTGTTTTGAATTTGGCGCCCTGCACTTCCACTGGCTGCTGTCATATCGATCCCGTTAACGGGATTGCAACCCTAAGAAGTTGTCTCCACTCTCTACCCTTATAGCACCTTTATTACATGCGATTAACACACAGTCTCCATTCCATGTACCCTTATAGCACCTTTATTACAAACTATTAGCACTCTGTCTCCACTCTCTGTCTCTTGTAGCAACTTTATTACACACTATTAACAAACTGTCTCCACTCTGTACCCATTTGGCACTTTTTAAAATGCTATTTATAGTCTCCACTCTCTGTGCTTTTATAGCACCTTTTTTACACGCTATTAACACACTTTCTACACTTTCTGTACCAATATAGCACCTTTGTTATATACTATTGACACACTGTCTCCCTCTATGTACTTTTAATGAACCTTTATTTCACGCTATTAACATACTGTGTCTCCCTATCTGTACCTTTGTAGCACCTTTATTACACACTATTAACACACTGTCTCCCTCTCTGTACTTTTATTGAACCTTTAATTCACACTATTAACACACTGTCTCCCTATCTGTACATTTGTAGCACCTTTATTACACACTATTAACACACTGTCTCCACTCTCTGTACCTTTTTAGCACCTTTGTTACACAATGGTAACACACTCTCTCCACTCTCTGTACTTTTATAGCACATATATTACATGCAATTAACACACTGTCTCCACTCTCTGTACCTTTATAGCACCTTTGTTACACAATATTAACACACTGTCTCCACTCTCTGTCCCTTTATAGCACCTTTATTACACACTTTTAACACACTGTCTACACTCTCTGTACCTTTTTAGCACCTTTGTTACACAATAGTAACACACTCTCTCCACTCTCTGTACTTTTATAGCACATATATTACACGCGATTAACACACAGTCTCCATTCCATGTACCCTTATAGCACCTTTATTACAAACTATTAGCACTCTGTCTCCACTCTCTGTCTCTTGTAGCAACTTCATTACACACTATAACAAACTCTCTCCACTCTCTGTACCCATTTGGCACTTTTTAAAATGCTATTTATACACTGTCTCCACTCTCTGTGCTTTTATAGCACCTTTTTTACACGCTATTAACACACTTTCTACACTTTCTGTACCAATATAGCACCTTTGTTACATACTATTGACACACTGTCTCCACTCTCTGTACCTTTATAAAACCATTTTTTCACACTATTAACAAACTGTCTCCCTATCTGTACCTTTGTAGCACCTTTATTACACACTATTAACACACTGTCTCCACTCTCTGTACCTTTTTAGCACCTTTGTTACACAATATTAACACACTGTCTCCACTCTCTGTACCTTTTTAGCACCTTTGTTACACAATAGTAACACACTCTCTCCACTCTCTGTACCTTTATAGCACCTTTATTACACACTTTTAACACACTGTCTCCACTCTCTGTACCTTTTTAGCACCTTTGTTACACAATAGTAACACACTCTCTCCACTCTCTGTACTTTTATAGCACCTTTATTATGAACTATTAACACACTGTCTCCACTGTCTTTACCCATATAGCACCTTTATTTCACACTATTAACATGCTGTTTCCCTCTCAGTACATTTATTGCAACTTTATAACATGCTATTAACATACTGTCTCCATCTCTGTACTTTTTTTGCACCTTTACAATACACTATTAACACACTGTCTCCCTATCTGTACCTTTGTAGCACCTTTACTACACACTATTAACACACTGTTTCCACTCTCTGCACCCTTATAGCACCTTTATTACACACTTTTAACACACTTTTTCCATCTCTGTGCTTTTCTTGCACCTTTATTACACACCATTATCACACTGTCTCTACTCTATGTACCTTTATAGCACCTTTAGTACACACTATTAACACACTGTCTCCACTCTCTTTACTTTTATAGCACCTTTATTAAACACTATTAACTAGAGGTCGACCGATTAATCGGAACGGCCGATTATAATTAGAGCTGATTTCAAGTTTTCATAACAATCGGAAATCGGTCTTTTTGGGCGCCGATTTTTTATTTTATTTTTAAATACACCTTTTATTTAATCTTTATTTAACTAGGCAAGTCAGTTATCTTGCAACCTTACAGTTAACTAGTCCAACGCTCTAGCCACCTGCCTCATGAGGAGCCTGCCTGTTACGCAAATGCAGTAAGCCAAGGTAAGTTGCTAGCTAGCATTAACTTATCTTATAAAAAACAATCAATCAGCGACTGTCGTTGCTCCAATGTGTACTTAACCATAAACATCAATGCCTTTCTTAAAATCAATACACAAGTATATATTTTTAAACCTGCATATTTAGCTAAAAGAAATCCAGGTTAGCAGGCAATATTAACCAGGTGAAATTGTGTCACTTCTCTTGCGTTCATTGCACGCATGTATTGCACACTATTAAACCACTGTCTCCACTCTCTGTACCCTGATAGCACCTATATTACACACTATTAACACACTGTCTCCACTCTCTGTACCCTTGTAGCACCTTTGTTACACACTATTAAAACATTTACTTCACTCTCTGTAACCTTTTAGCACCTTTATTACACACTATTAACACACTGTCTCCACTCTCTGTACCTTTATAACACCTTTATTACACACTTTTAACACACTGTCTCCACTCTCTGTACCTTTATAGCACTTTTATTACACGCTATTAACACACTGTCTCCATCTCTGTGCTTTTGTTGCACCTTTATTACACATTATTAACACACTGTCTCCACTCTCTGTACCCCAATAGCACCTATATTACACACTATTAACACACTGTCTCCACTCTCTAACTTTTACAGCACCTATATTACACACTATTAACACACTGTCTCCACTGTCTTTACCCTTTTTTCGCCTTTATTACACACTATTAACACACTGTCTCCCTCTATGTACCCTTGTAGCACCTTTATTACACACAATTAACACACTGCCTCCACTCTCTGTACCCTAATAGCTCCTTTATTTCACACTATTAACACACTCTTACACCTCTGACATTATCATTGTGGGACAGGTGTGAGAGCTGAGTGATCTATTATTTGCTGTGTGTGTGTGTGTACTTGCGTCTACCTTCCCTAATGTGTTTTTCGGGCCAGTCCCAACCAGATCCTTACCCTCACAGGAAACAAAGACTCTCAGAGTTCCGTTGACCCCAGTCTGTGGAGATCATGTGTGACCTGGATCAGCAGTGTAAGAGTAAAACATATTCAGGCTCTCATGGCTGTGCTGGACTGGACCTCAGTGTGTGTCCTGTCAGTGGGAGACTTGTGTGTGTGTGCAATGCAGTGTGTTGTTGGGGCAGTACGGTGTGTTGTTGGGGCAGTACGGTGTTACATGGTTACACAGGAAACATGAAGGAGCTGAGCTGCTGAGCTCAACTTTGTTCTGTATCGTTTAAGCTTTAACATTTCTCCTACTCCTCCTCCTCCGCTAGAACTCCAACCACACTCATCTGGGACATCCTGATTATTTAAAACCTCAGCAGTTTAAAAGAAAGGGAAAACACTTAGAAGTAAAAAGTGCAAAGTCTCGTTTAAGTCTCTTAGATATTTCAGGAATTCCATCAGTCCTCACTGTGGTGGCGAGCTTGGGGTTGCTGAGGAAGGCTGTTCAAAAGTAGGGGCACAAGGTTTGGGATACTAACGTACGGATCCCCTTCTCATCTCTTTCGTGGTGTGTTCTTGTAAGTGAGGCTTACTTCTCTATGTTCTCTTGGGTGGGTCGAAACCATTGATCTGGGATCAGTTTCAGCCATTAGTTCTCCTTCATTATGGCAACTGACCCAGGATCAGTGTTAGAGGGCAGTGCCCACCCAGGGCCTGCTGAACTGACGGTTGAAAGGCAATCTGATGCTAGTTTCAAGATTCCATTTTCTCCTCGAAAGTGAAACACAAATAAATTCCTTTTAATCAGCCACGGGTTCCTTTGGGGCTCAATTGGAAGGAATGTAATTGAAACTTAAAGTAACATCATTCAAAAGTTGACATAGACTGGAGTAATCTAGGCAGAGTTTTAATGAAGACACATTTTCCGACTGTCTTCTTTGGTACAGAATAGATTATCTGTTAAAGGAAACTAATTTGCCTTTTTGAAACTACGTAATATACTGAGGTAGGCTACTGGATGTGCCACCCATGATTTCTGGGCTTGAGTGAGCGTGCACTGTGCTTTGTCTCAGACAAGTTGTCTGTGTTGGATGAGAGAACAGAGAGACTCTGAACCTAGCCAGTAAAGCACCGATGAGAGGCTGATGATATTAGGAGGAGTATCGCTCAATAGTTAATGCCTTTCTCTCTCCATCTCCTCTGCCTCCCTCCTCTGTTTATCTGTCTGTCTGTTTGTCTCTTCTATATGTCCCTCCCTCCTTCCTTCCCTCCCTCCTTTGGCCTCTATCTCTCTCTGGAAGTGCTCAGGGGAAAAGGTCCTGGGTTCAGCTCCTCTGAAAGGCGATCCAAACCGTGTGCTAATGAGAATGCCAAGCCTAACAGGGACTGACAGCTCTTGTGAGTGAGAAATATGTGCGTGCTTGTGTATAAGTGTGTGTGTTTGGGAGGGGTGGCTGGGTGGGGGTGTCGGGGTTCGGGGGATGGTGTTCAGCCAAATGTCTGTGCATTTCTTTGGGAAGGCAAACAGCCGTGGTTCACTTTAATTACTCACTTATTTTGACACACATGTATAGTACAGTACACACACACACATTCATACACACGTACAGACACATACTGCTTAAATCAAGTAAGTCAGGAATGATATATATCAACTTAATCACAAATCCAAAGGGTTAAATAGCCAACCTCCACACAATCCCAATTCAACCATTACTACAACCATCACGCCATCCCATCCCACCCAGTCTACCCAGAGATGAAAAGCAGATGGGTGAGAGTGGAACGGTAGGGGGAGAGAAAGTGAGAGAGAGGGAGGGAGAGAGAGTGATAAAGTCATAGAGGTCAGGCAGGGAGCGAGGGAACAGTCAGACAGTCTCAGATGAAAGGAATCCGCCCCATTCCCTCAATGATAAACATGTGTCTGCGTCACCATCCGTCCTCCAGTCTGATGATGTGCTCCTTACTGACGCTGTGTGACCCATACCCTGACGCTCCTGCTGACGATGACACATCAACACCTCTCTTTATCCACTTGGTCCCGGCAGCTAGCCACCACAGCGCTGTCGTGACGTTGTATTAGTTAATGTGATGACTGTTGCTCATCGAATGATTAAAGGTTTCTAATGGCGTGATTAACTGAATCAAGCTATTATTAACTCATTAATCTGGGGCACCATGGGAAAATTAGTTTTATTGAGTTTCTATTTCCCAAATTAACTCAAAGAATATCAGAATATCGACTTTACTACTAATTAACCAGTTCCCTCTACAGTCTCGTTCTGAACGTCGCATCATCGGGTTTCACCAATGAGTTCGTACCACACCAATCTTAGTTGAGTATTTATTTACTAGAAAGCTGAAATTGATGATAAAAGATATACATACACAAAAACACATTCTAGGCTATTGATTAGAACTTAGTATAACGGGCCAACACACTATGGCGAGTGTTACCCAAAATGGGGATTTAAAAGAGAGAGAAAAGAGAAGTACACGAGAGAAATATACATTTGGGTGAATTTGTCAGCTATGCTTATTCTAACCCTAGCCTTGCCCCAAACTGCCACTCTTATGGGTCAGAATATAATGATATAATTACGTGGGGAAGGGCTCTGTGGGTTCTCCGCGTGGACCGTTCAGGCTGCTCAATGACGCACTTCTCCGGCGCAACTCTTTGGTTGTCCTCACAATGTCAGTGTCCTTTTTGGCTTAGGAGTCTGTTCCCTCGCCCTTGCTCTGGAAGGGCTCTTCTGAGGACAGACAGCTCTGTAGCTCAGAGCTCACAGTGTAGGAATGAAACAGTGTAGATACCCCGATTCGATGAGGAGTGGAGGCTAAGTGGTTTGACTTGAATTCACCCGCTTAGACACAGCTACTCATCCGTAGCTTGGGTAGAAAAAGATTTCTTTGTCTTCAAACTTGTGTTGCGTTTTGGGTTTGTAGACTGCTTTAGACCTCGGCTGCAGCTTGGGTCACGTAGTCTCATCTGTAAATTCTTCACGCACAGGTTTTATACCCTCGGGTCAGAAGTGGGCGTAACCGCCTTTAGGGCAATTCTCTGGGCGTACCTAGTTAAGAGGCAAGGTCTAGATTTTACTCAAATCCAATTTTAGACAACTAACTTCACAGTTCATCTTTACCAAAACATTCTCTTTGATTTGGACATTTTCCATACAACGTACAATGTATAAACATCAAACATATACTAGGTAAACTGTTGACATTACAATGTTTTTGTAATAATGTCATATATTAACGTTTAATAACAAAACAAAAAGGACATACATTTTCATATTCCATCTATCGTCATGACCACCATTGTGGCTGACGGAAACCATTGTTCCAAAGTCCCTTTATTTCATGTTTAATGTTCTGAGGCTGGTTCTCCATAGTAACAGGACAAAAGGAATTTGTCTGTGGCCTACGATTTACCATGGGTGTGAGGGGTCATAAAACCCCCACATCTTCAGACCCCTAGATCTCTCCTCCTCTGTTGGGGTTGAGAGATAATCTGTAGGGTTGTAGTATCCTGTAACCTGACCTGATCAGGACAGTCATGACAGCGCTAAACAAGGCATCTAACAGCACGACCCATACCCATCCCACGACCAGATGCCAGGCCTCCTGTACTCCATCTCCTCCTCTCCTCCATCCCCATCTCCTCCTCTCCTCCATCCCCATCTCCTCCTCTCCTCCATCCCCATCTCCTTCTCTCCTCTCGTCCATCTCCTCCTCTCCTCCATCCCCATCTCCTCCTCTCCTCCATTCCCATCTCCTCCTCTTCTCCATCTCCATCTCCTCCTCTCCTCCATCTCCCATCCATCCCCATCTCCTCCATCCCCATCTCCTCCATCCTCATCTCCCCATCCTCCTCCTCCATCCCCATCTCCTCCTCTCATCCATCCCCATCTCCTCGTCTCCTCCATCTGCTCCTCCATCCCCATCTCCTCCTCTCTCCATCCCCATCTCCTCCTCTTCCATCCCATCTCCCATCTCCTCCCCATCCTCCATCCCCATCTCCATCCCTCCATCCCCATCTCCTCCATCTCTCCATCCCCATCCTCCATCCCCATCTCCTCCATCTCCTCCATCCCCATCCCCATCCTCCTCTCCTCCATCCCCATCTCCTCCATCTCCTCCATCCCCATCTCCCCATCCCCATCTCCCCCTATCCTCCATCTCCTATCCTCCATCTCCTCCATCTCCATCTCCATCTCCTCCTCTCTCCATCCCCATCTCCTCCATCTCCTCCTCTCCTCCATCTCCATCTCCTTCTCTCCTCCATCTCATCCTCTCATCCATCCCCACCTCCTCCTCTCTCTCCTCCATCTCCATCTCCTCCTCTCCTTCATCCCCATCTCCTCCATCTCATCCTCTCCTCCATCCCCATCTCCTCCTCTCCTCCATCTCCATCTCCTCATCTCCTCCAGACCCATCTCCTCCTCTCCTCCATCTCCTCCTCTCCTCCATCTCCTCCTCTCCTCCATCTCCATCTCCTCCTCTCCTCCATCTCCATCTCTCCTCCACTGTTTACTACTCACATGCATGGTGTCATGCAGAATAACAGGGTTCTCTCTCTGCAGCCCTGTGTCGGTAACTGTAAAATGAGGATCTCTGGTTGAAGGAGAGCGAGGGCTGTACACATGAGGTTCCCCCTGGAGACGGTGGTTTAGAGTGGGGCTCTATGGTAGTCTGTTGACTCATGGCTGTTCCTGGCCCCTCTCCATGGGCAACAGGCTGGCCTGAAATGAACCAGGATACAGAAGGGAGAAGGAGAGGAGATAGAGAGGGAGAGAGGGGGGATCAAGAGAGGCAGGAGAAGGAGGGAGAGGGGGGCAGTTCTCTCTCAACCTTTGGAGGTGAGTTATTGTCTCCTAAACATTCTGATGTGTGTTACTGTTGTTCAGTCAGAAAACTCTGCTTTGCCTTTACCACAAACATCATTGTGTGTGTGTGTGTGTGTGTGTGTTTGGGTATGTGTTTTATGTATGAAGTTGTGTGTTGTGTCTCTGTGTTTTGTTAACTCGCATGGTTGTGGTGATTAGGGTACTTATTTGTGGGAGGATGCAGCAGTGTTGGAGCGCTGATTCCCCCATCCACCCCCTTCCCCTCCTCTCCCCTCCGCCCCTCCCGTTCCGGCATTGTAAAAGGCCCCAGCATTTAATGTGAGCTCCAGCAAACATGGTTGTTTAACAGCTGTGGTCAACATGCCTGTGTGTACGGGGCACGGCTGTGTCATTAATGCTCTACAGACGGCCGGCGTGGAGCCACGACAACCACCGCCACACACCCGTGACCACTCTCAGCCTGGGACACACACACACATTCACAAAAGCATGTTGATGACACTCACACATGCATGCACTCGCAGTGTGACTGTCTTTACTCACAGTAAAGACAGTCACACACATTCATAGACTCACAGACTCTGGAGCTGGTCACAAACAACATCGGAATGGAGCTCTGTGACAGATTTTGTTTCCCCGTGACCATGTGGCCATGTGTGCTGGACCCTGTACATAGTACAGATGGCTGATTCCTGATTCCACTCTGAAACCTCCCTCTCTCTGATGTAATACAGAAGCCTGGACTACAGTTTGTTAAATCAACTTCAAGGCTTAATTGTTTTGAAAAAAAAAATGTTCCCGGTATTTAAACAACAACCACCTAATAAAAGCCCATGTTCATAAAGAGGGGCTTGGGCCCAGCAGGGAATGTGCTGAAATGGAGACGAGGAAGAGGGTTGGTAAAAACACACCACATCAGCAGTACAGAGTACATTACATACATCACACACACAGCCGTGTATTCTATACCCCAGAACAGTCATGTTCCCTGACAACAACACTGAAATAAAGTGTTTTAGAAATGGCGAGCGGCTTTGATGGGAAATGACTTCCTCTGTGGTGAGACCCTGGACTATTAGTTGGAGCAGTGTAAGAGAGAGCTGGCTGGAGGGGTGGTGGCTGGAGAGATCAGGCCCCGGGCCTGGCCCAGGCAGACAATCAGGCCCCGAGGCCAGCCCAGGCAGACAATAGGACCCATAACTGAGGAGAGATAGCATCAGGGTCTAGACAGGGTCAGAGTGGGGTCCGGGAGGTGAGAGTGAGAGGAGGGAGGATGTGTGTACCCAGAGGTGACACAGGAGCCAGAGGCACCATGGGAGCCAGATGGAGTTGCCTATCAGCCCTTCTCAGGACCCAGAATGCAACAGTGAAGAATAGGACATACTGTGGTAGTACACACTGATTCACATGATCCTAGCAGCTAGGGTTCATTGCTTCTATATAGTACAGCTATATAGCTACAGGTCTACTGTAGCTTCAGCGATTCTGTATGGTCCAATAGGAAACCACACTACATATGTGCATGATCAAACCTACTCATATGTAGGCACACTTGAAAGCCTGTGTGTCCCTACTCCATCGGTACAACCCTGTGTGGTGCAGAAACACAATACCAATTTTCCTCTGACCGCTGAGTTGTGTAACTCAATACCTAAAGGACACCTCCCTCGTTACCGTTAGTAATTGACTATATGTTTCCTTACACTATCTCCACCCAGCCTCCCTTATAGCTCCCACATTGAGAGGCCTAATGTATGTATGATGCTGCACAGTGCAGAATCTGTGACTGGGTGATTGACTCTGACTGGCCTGGCTGCTCTGCTGTAGGGAACAGAACCCTCCTTTCCAGAGCAGGAAGGGAACGACTCATTGAATGCAATCAGCAGAAACTTGGCAGCCCAACTTTACTCTTACTGTAGGTGTACTATTGTACACACAGAAGGGTCCATACCAGGTAACCCTACCCCAGAATCCCAGAAAACTACCCTGAGGAGAACAGCTGTGAGACTTTACCAACAACAGCAATGGACGTGGCTGCATTCTGTAGTACCCAAATACTAGTCCAACCTCTGCTGTTTGTCCATTCATCCTCACTGTACTGTACTCTTCAATGAATGGTTTTAGAACAGAGAACTCTGTCCTACTACAGAGGAGTCCCAATCTTGCTTACATCGCCTGTCTTTCTGTGCTTTCCCCCCGGTTTGTTTGGACTGTAGACGTGGGGGATGATTAGCGGCCCATTTAAAGCCACAAACCTGTGATTTTGTTGGCCTCCCGACCACAGCTCCTCAGCGCTAGACCGCGTCTGCCCTTGCGCCTCAGTAAGCTTTGTGTTTACACTGCACCAATTCTTCCTGTCAAGAGCTTTTCTCAGCTTTGGTCCAAACAAAATGCTTTTCCAAATAGAAAGGGGTGATAATCGCAATCCTATCATCATCGTATTTTTGCATAGTGAGCAGTTTCTTCTCCGGGCCAGAGGGGTTCGCTTCCAGGCTGTGGGAGGTTATGAATGCGGAGAGGGAGGGGGTGTTTGGCTTGGGCAGGGGCGTCGCTATTTACCAAACTGTGGTTTTGTTGTGGGGAGCCAGGCAGACATCAGAGCTGATGTAGCTCATGTCTCAGGAGCAGAACAGAAGAAGAGCAGGGTAGAACAGTGTAGAACAGGGTGGAGCAGGGTAAAACATGGTAGACCAGGGTAGAACAGGGTAGAGCAGGGTAAAACATGGTAGACCAGGGTAGAACAGGGTAGAGCAGGGTAAAACATGGTAGACCAGGGTAGAACAGGGTAAAACATGGTAGACCAGGGTAGAACAGGGTAAAACAGGGTAGAGCTGGGTAAAACAGGGTAGAGCAGGGTAAAACAGGGCAGAGCAGGGTAAAACAGGGCAGAGCAGGGTAAAACAGGGTAGAGTTGGGTAAAACAGGGTAGAGCAGGGAAAAACAGGGTATAGCAGGGTAAAACAGGGTAGAGCAAGGGTGATCAGGGTACAACAGGGTAGAGCAGGATAGATGGGGTAGAGCATGGTAGACAGGGTAGAGCAGGGTAGACAGGGGAGAACAGGATAGAGCAGGGTAGACAGGGTAGAACAGGGTATAGCAGGGTAGACAGGGTAGAGCAGGGTAGAGCAGGGTAAAACAGGGTAGAATAGGGTAGAGCTGGGTAAAACAGGGTAGAACAGGATAGACAGGGTAAAACAGGGCAGAACAGGGTAGACAGGGTAGAGCAGGGTAAAACAGGGTAGAACAGGGTAGAGATTCAAATGTTTCTATAAAACGGTTCAAACGGCTCCTCTTTATTATACAACTACTCTTGTTTGAATAGTAGAGAGAGATTGATAATGTAATATAGGCACCGTAACAAGGCTGTTGTTTTTAGTTAGGTTAGAGTTGGGTAAAACAGGGTAGAGCAAGGGTGATCAGTGCAAAGCAGGGTAGAGCAGAGAAAAACAGGCTAGAGCTGGGTGGAACAGGGTAGGGCGGGGTAGAACCGGGTAGACAGGGTAAAGCAGGGTAAAACAGGATAGAACAGGGTTAAACAGGGTAGAGCAGGGTAGAAGGGGTAGAGCAGGGTAGAACAGGGTAGAGCAGGGTGCAACAGGGTGGAGCAGGGTAACACAGAGTAAAACAGGTTAGAGCTGGGTAAGCACAGGGTAGACAGGGTATAGCAGGGTTAAACAGGGGAGAGCAGGGTAGAGGGGTAGAGCAGGGTAGAAGGAGTAGAGCAGGGTAGAACAGGGTAAAACAGGGTAGAGCAAGGTATATCAGTGTAAAGCAGGGTAGAGCAGAGTAAAACAGGGTAGAGCTGGGTAGAACAGGGTAGAGCGGGATAGATGGGGTAGAGCAGGGCAGAACAGGGTAGAGCAGGGTACAACAGGGTGGAGCAGGGTAACACAGAGTAAAACAGGTTAGAGCTGGGTAAGCACAGGGTAGACAGGGTATAGCAGGGTTAAACAGGGGAGAGCAGGGTAGAAGGGGTAGAGCAGGGTAGAAGGAGTAGAGCAGGGTAGAACAGGGCAAAACAGGGTAGAGCAAGGTATATCAGTGTAAAGCAGGGTAGAGCAGAGTAAAACAGGGTAGAGCGGGATAGATGGGGTAGAGCAGGGTAGACAGGGTAGAACAGGGTAGAGCAGGTTAAAACAGGGTAAAACAGGGTAGCGCTGGGTAAAACAGGGTTGAACACGGTAGAGCAGAATAGATGGGGTAGAGCAGGGTAGAGCTGGGTAAAACAGGGTAGAACAAGGTAGAGCAGGGTAGAACAAGGTAGAGCAGGGTAGACAGGGTAGAACAGGGTAGAGCAGGTTAAAACAGGGTAAAACACGGTAGAGCTGGGTAAAACAGGGTTGAACAGGGTAGAGCAGGGTAGAGCAGAATAGATGGGGTAGAGCAGGGTAAAACAGGGTAGACCAGGGTAGAACAAGGTAGAGCATGGTTGGGAAATGTTTATGCCCTTCTGTGATCATCACTTTTCCAAAGCCTGTATGCACCACCTCACCCAGATGTATACCCTCATACTGTACACTGACACAGCAGGCCAGACCGATAAAACAACAAACAGAACATGAGGTTCACTCACCCTCTCCCCATATCCACACGTACCACCAAACAGGGGAAGAAATCAAACTTCTCCTAAATAAATGACAGAGAGATTACATAAACATTCTAAATCTTCTTGGACAAAGCTCAAGCAACACAACTCAGAGCCTAACTAAAGATTTATGAAATAATTAGAAGCTTATGAGAGCAGTAAAATGCCTCAGCTCTGATCTGACATCCAGCTCTGTTCTCGCCAACAACCAGCACTGCGCTGCAAGGGTGTCCACGACCCATTTTACCTTCTGACCAGACACCATTACCACCACTAACATACAGTACAGCAACCCCCTACGGCAAATCTCTATTATTCATAATCCTCTCTTACAGTATGTCCATAGGACCCCTTCTGTCCAAATACGTTTTAATACACCAGTCAGACCCACAGAGTTATGACTGTGTTATTATCCTGAATGGGAGAGCCATCAGTGGTCACTGCCCAATGTGATTTACTCTACTCCCGTTGTTGCCATTTCAAACAGGCCTAAAGAGTCTGGAGAACACTCCAAGTGTCTCTCTTATAGTGGATCCTGGCTCAGACTTCTGTGTAGGTTGGGTATGGAGAGTATGGGGGGAGAGTACTATTCTGGCTGGGTGTTGGAGAGGACAGTCTAAGGGGCTTGGGCTCTGCCTAGGCACTAGCTAAGGTGAATACAGGTTATGGTAAACATTGTATTTAGGCTAGGTGTAATAGAGCTGTTGATGCTACAGTAGGTTCAGGGTGTTAGGCATGAGGGACGAGTTGTGGAATAATTATATAGGGAGCCAGGGAGACTCTCTCTCTCTTTCTCTGGCTGGATAACTCACATGATATACAACTCTCTGTATCTCTTCATCTCTCTTTCTCTGGCTGGACAACTCGGTATCTCTTCATCTCTGTATCTCTCTTTCTCACTCTCTCCTCCCTACAATTCCCTTCTTTCTCAACTCTCATTTCCTTCTCCCCCCTTTTTCTCATTCTCTTTTTTCTTCTCTCCCCTTGCTCTACCTCTCTCTCCTCTTTCTTCCTGTCATTTCTGTCTGTCTGGTTCTCTCTTCCTGCTGTTTCTCTCTCCCTCTGATCATTCTCCATCTGTCTCTCAGTATTTTTTAGTTTTTCTGTCCATCATGCAGGTTGGCTTGGCTTGGCTTCCTGTCTTGGATCGACGAGAGTGGTGAAGGTGGGGTTGTTGGGCGGGAAAGGGGTAGACAGGAAGTGGAAAGAGAAGGCTCAAGTGTACCGTTGTTACTGTAGATTAACGAATAAAATGCTTCATACTGGCTGTTATTCACGCCTTCATCTGCTTTCAATTCACACTCCACTTCCAAGCTACTTTTGGACGGACCTCTGGAGAGACTGAGAGAGTGGGGGGATAGAGAGACACAGAGAAAGAGAGGGGGACAGAGATATGGCAGGAGGTGACATGATTTATTCCTCTGATCAGTGGAACCTGTGTGTGTGTGTATCCTAGGCCCAGGCCCAGTGAGGAGGACACGGCTGAACAGCAGGGTTCTCTGACCTGATAGGCTCCTCATTCCTGTGTAGCTAAACACCACACACACACATCTTCATCAGATCTGCCATGTGTGTGTGTCTAGGTGGGTGGGGGGCTATGCATGGTAGGGGGCCACAGCAGTAAGAGGCAGACAAGAAAACCCACAAATATTTTCCGTCAGGGAAAATTCAGTGTCTATTGAAGGTATTGGGGTTTGTGTGTATTGGGATTTGTGTGTTCCCTCTTCCACGCTCTGTCTCAGACAGCTTGTTCTCATTGGGGAGATGATTTCTTCTCTCTCTTCACGGATGTGCTGACAGAAGTTTTTCAAAATATAATATAATACATTGAAAATGACGGGGCAACGTGACCCTCAGGCATCGTGTGATTCCCCCTGAAACTCTCTTACACACACACACACACACACACACACACACACACACACACACACACACACAGATGAGCTTACACGCATACACAAGCACACACAGGCCGGCCGGCAGGCACACACACACACCGTCCCAGGGAACATACTGTACATGTGCTCGTTATTGCACACGTGCACTGACACAAGTGCACACAAGTACACACACTCACATACTGTCTCAATGTGTTTTTCTCACCGCCTTTAAGGCACGGCCTCTCTCCAGATTGCCTGTACTCCGTGAAATTTGACATTTCTCCCGTTGATTTGCCGTGAAATGGTGTGTTTGTCTGGGATTACGCTGCTTTAGTGTTTAGTGTTGGGGGAAGCCGTGACTGAGGGGAGCAGAGCCTGCCCTCTTCCGTTTTGCTACTGCTACGGTCAGACAGACACAGCACTGTACACTGTACTCACACTGACCGCACCATAACACACACACACACACAAATACACATTCTTACGCACGCACACAAACATTCTGATGCACGCACGCACACACACATATGCACATACACAATCTATAACACGCACGCACACACACACACACACACACACACACACACACACACAGTATTAACACAACAGAGTGGGGGCAGAAAGCAGGAAGGATGACGAGTAGATGAAAGCAATGTAAACAGAGTTCAGACAGACAGTGGTGGGAGGGAGAAGGCAACCAGTCAAAAGAAGAAGAAAGAGAGGAATGGGGGATGAAGAGAGAGGGTGAGTGATGTTGTTAATAACTGTGTGGAGGATCCAGGTCTGTCTGGATGGAGGGGTGAGGAGTGGAGAGGTGGGCTGGTGGAGGGCAGTGCAGGGCCAGCTGTGCTCCAGACTGGATCAGAGAGGGGGATGGAGGGATGGGGGGGATTTCACTGGAAGTCAGATCCTGCTTTCCTGCTAACTATAAACACATGGCTTTCTCTCTCTCTCTCTTTATCTCTCTCTCTTTTCACTCTTACATTCCCTTTCTCCAGGACTCCCCCACCTCCTCTCTCATGGTCTCTCTTACAAATGGACACACATGCACTGCACACAGACATTAACTCATACCTAATAGCCTTTCAATCATATTCTTTTTATATGGAAATGCTGCAGTTATTTCAATGCTACGCCATGCCATAGTCCTGTACACTACCCAGGCAGTATGGAGCACATTGAGAGAGCTGCTTATCAGTCAGACCAGGGTCCAGTAACGCCAATCTGAACTGACACAGGCCCAAGATCAGATGTATGAGGCATGATGACCTCACTTAACACTTCATCTGAGCTGTGTGTGAGAGATGAGCTGTACCTGGCACTGGCTCCAGACACACACACACAGCCCTGGTGACAGGAACCACTCAGGAAAACCTCAGAGGAATTCAGCCTGTAAAGGGACTGGTCCTACTCCCACACTGCTGCTCTAGCAGGCCTGCCTTGCAACTCCCAGGATTCAGGGTCCACGACACAATTTATCTTCATACAGAGGATTAGGTGCTACTCTCATGTTTCATCAGGACCTTAGCATGGGACTTTTCAGAAATACAAATCATTCTTAGGGAATTACACTGTCTAAAGCTATTAAATGAACCAAAGCAGGCTGCGAGATAAGAGGGAAGTGGTCTGTGGGTTGGAGCTGTATGTTTTATACATGCAGGAGTCTCCCTGGTCTTGCTGACTATGGAATGAAACCCACTCATATGGTTCGGATAGAATCACACATCTTAATTGGGGCAGATAAATCCGATTCAATAAGATCTTTCCCTAGGATAAGAGGAGCTATCTTCAGAATGTGTATGGATCAGTGTGCTCCCAGTACAGCATTGCATGTAAGCTGTGGGCTAGTAGCTTAGACAGGTCAAGTGTTTCTGTGACCTAACCACAGTACCGCTCTCTTCCTCTGCTCCTTTCTCTACACCTCCGCTTACTTCAGCCACCAGCAGTACTGAAAGGGAGTAAGATTGAGCACTATTTCACCCCTTTCTCTCTTTCTTCTTTCATTCCAATCTCTCTTTCTCTTTTCTCACACCATTCCTGGGTATTCATGGTGAAGAGGCAGCTGCTCAGCAGCTCAAACGATACTTTATTATTTTCTGAATTTTCAGGCTGGCAGGAAAGTACAGATGAATGGCGTTGTATTGGGGCTGCCAAGTCAAACAGCGGGGTTTGTTTGTGGACAAGTGTAAAGAGAGCAGGGCCGATCCCCCCACAGGTTCTTATTAACTGGACTAGGGGGGCCGGGGAGAGGGGCTGTGAAGCCTAGGCCTGAGTTTGGACTGGGAGAAAGAGGGGGACTGAAGGAGGGGAAGGAACGGAGGCTAGGAGACGGAGAGTTTGCCTGAGGGAGGAGGTCAGAAAGAGGGATAACAGAGAAGGATGATGAGATTTGTCCCCCGCCAGGCTGAAAGGGTCCTGCAGTGTTCAGCACCGAGACCCTGGTTCAGGAGGGAGAGGGGGAGGAGAGGGAAGAAAGGGAGGCTTTCTGTAGATGCTGGGAGCACCAAGTTGCTGCCACTGGGATTGTCCCCTGGTAATCCCCAGATTTCCTGGGCTGAGAGAGAGAGAGAGAGAGAGAGAGAGAGAGAGAGAGAGAAAGAGAGAGTGGGAAGAAGAGAGTGGGAAGAAGAGAGATAGAAAGTCAAATCCGGAAAGGATGGCTGACCGGAAATATTGTCGAAAAATGTATAGAAGGGACAAAAGTTTTAGCTGGTATGTATGGTATGTCTGTGTGTGTGTGTGTGTGTGTGTGTGTGTGTGTGTGTGTCTAGATAGGGTACTAACCAGGGTAAAGACTGTGTAAGGGACCCGGCGGTTGCTATTGTCAGATGGTATCAGTTGAAAGCATTGCTTACCTTCAAATAAGTAAAAGTAACACAAAAGAGGTGCCAAGGGGTTGTCAAAATATTTAGCCAATTCTTGGAAGTTGGAAAATCACATTTGAAGACATTTTTTTGTTTTCATGTTGGTTTTATAGCACTGACAGGTTACAGGGTTACCTAAAAGATGATCAGGTATGAGGGCTACTGTTGAAGACAACGGTAAAGCTACCAGAGAATGTACAGACAACTTTGAAGTGGTCTTGTGTGTCACAATCTCCATTTCCTACTGTAATGTATTCAAGGTGTTTCCGACTAAACGTAAAAGATCAGACGACAGTGGTTTTGAAAGAGCCAAAATAACTTGCTCAGTATGACAAACAGGCATCAAGCAGAGATGATAAAGACAGGAAGTGAAAAGAGGAAATGTAGACTTTTCAGACTTTGTTTTACTGTGTTTGTCTTGTGATCAGCTAGGAGTCTGTGGGAGTTTAGGGGATTGTCTTTTCAAAGGCAGCGATGCACAGGTTTTCTTCCACATCCAGACACGCACGCACACGCACACACCCACACGCACCCACACACACCCACACGCACAAGTCCTATAGTATCTGCCGTAGTTGAACCACTCAGGAGGATGTGTGTATGATGAGATGTCTGGATCCTGGTTTCCCAACCCTAGCTAACCCTGGATGTTATTACAGCCACACTCACCCCCAGAGTCTCAGGACATTCTGAACCCAATCCCCTTTGGGCTAAGCCCCATTCCTTCCCAGAGGAGCCCAGCCGTGCATGTTCCTGGGTCAGGGTGCTGGGTCTGCTGGTGAAACACAACCACCTCTATGAGCTCCCAGAGCGAGGCAGGCAGTGGAGAGGAACAATGCCTGAAGCTGTTTCTCTATGCATCCTTGATCAGTGGTGATTAAATATCTGAGAGCAGACTTCTCAGATCCTTCTCAGATCTCTTGCCTGATGCTGGTAGGTCTCTCCATGCTTGTCATACCTCCTTAGACCCACGGCCCACTTCCACTAACGATGCCCCTTACCCTGCCCACAGAGGAGAAACCTACGTCTGCCTAACACATGCTTCCATTATGACCTGCCCTTATTTGTTTTATATTATCTCCCTCTCTCATTTATTTTGTTCCGTCTATGTACTTTGAGAGGGTAGAAGGGTGCCTCATTCCTCAGCCTCAGTGTAGAAAAAAATAGGTATATACTGTGTGTGTGTATATATAGAGAGAGAGAGGGGAAGAGAGATTGTAATTACAACCCATATTTGTTTATTTATTTTAGCTTTTGTACTTTATTCGCATCGTTACAACACTGTTATATAGACATAATATGACATTTGAAATGTATTTATTCTTTTGGAACTTCTGTGAGTGTAATGTTTACTGTACATTTTTATTGTTTATTTCACTTTTGTTTTTTATCTACTTCACCTTGCTTTGGCAATGTTAACATATGTTTCTCATGCCAATAAAGCCCTTGAATTACATTTTGAGAGAGAGAGAGAATAAAGAGTTAACAAACCAATTGTTTTTTAAGTGAAAGAGAGAGAAAGAGAAAAAAAGAGTTAGGTAGGAAAGGAAGTGAGGGAGGAAATGGAGTGAGGTAGGAAAGGAAGTGAGGTAGATGACATGAGCGAGCTGTCCAACACCTTGTCACCAGCACCTACTCATTACATGTTATAACAGCATAAAAGTCTTAGGCGTAAAACCAAGTAACACAAATTCTAACAAACAGACAGGGTTTAATACACTTCAAGGTCAATTGCTTCTATGTACACTTGTTGATGGCTGTTTTTCTGCACCTTCTCTCGTTTTTTTCTCTTGCTCTTTCTTTCCACTGATCACATATTAAATGTTGGAATGCTTCACTGGCGTTCCAACACTGTCAGCGTGGTGCTCTTTCCAGCTTTGTTCTTTATGCAATCTGTACTTAATTAGGATCTCATGAAGGTGTTGTGATGAGTAACCTGTGTGAAGTAAAGTGTGGTATTAAATTCCATGAGATCATCACGTAATCACCCTCCACCTTTGTGAAGTGCTGTGATGGCCTATGTCAGGCCTCTGTGGTCTAGCCTGTTTCAGCCTTTCCCTTAGGCAGAGAGAGACACTTCATCTGAAGGACAGCCACTCTGTCCGTCAACATACACACTCGCACACGCACACACATTCAACACATCAAAGTGCAGGCGCTATGGCAAGAGCACAGAGATGTGCAGTCTCCACAGTGTGAGAACAATATTGACTTACCAGACCACTCACATCCCTCTCTCTCTCTCTCTCTCTCTCTCTCTCTCTCTATATATATATATATATATATATATATATATATATATATATATATATATATATCAGGTCCAGAGTGTCTGGTGCAGTTAGCTGTGTTTAAGGAAACTCCCAGCAGTCCAAAGGGGCTGGCAGGTTGAGTTGTGCCAGCCCATACCCCGCCCCGCACCCAGCCCCAGCCCCAGCCCTCTCTCTGCCCCTACCCCGCCCCGCCCCGCACCCAGCCCCAGCCCTCTCTCTGCCCAGGGCCTGGTCTGGTGTTGCTCTTGGCAGCCGTAGAAAGCCCTGGGCGGGCACAGAGCCATGTGGGTCAAGGTCTTGGGCAACGCCAATGCACATCTGTGCCCCAGCCCACCAGCCAGAGGAAAAATGAAAACAATAAAGCAAGCACGCGATATAGAAATAAATATGTGAGGGATTGTCATTATGGAGCAGGCAGGGGGTCCTGGAATTTCCTGGTGAGGTATGAGGTGTGCGGGGGAATGAAAGCATATTTGCAGTTATTAGTGCTGAGCGATTAACCAACATTTCAGGGGGGTTTCGATTATTAAACAACTAATTGACCAACGATGGTTCAATTACTTGAATTCCATTTAGTTAGTTATTTTTTTGTGAACTCCACGCAACGTTTCTCTAGGGAGAAATCAAATCATTCAGGATAGAAATCAAGTCAAGAACTATGAGGGACGCTGGGCTGAACCTAGTTCAGCACAGAATTGTGGGAGTTGATTAAAATCAAATCAAATGTTATTGGTCATGTACACTTGATTAGTAGATGTTATTGCAGGTTCTAGTTCCGACAGTGCAGTAATATCTAACAAATGACACAACATATACCCAATACACACAAATCTAAGTAGGAATGAATTAAGACTATATACATATATGGATGAGTGATGTCAGAGCGGAACGGACTAAGATACAGTAGAATAGTATAGAATATAGTATATACATATGAGATGAGTAATGCCAGATATGTCAACATTATTAAGTCACTAATACCTTAGAATAGTATAGAATATAGTATATACATATGAGATGAGTAATGTCAGATATGTAAACATTATTAAGTGACTAAGATAACATAGAAAGTATAGAATACAGTATATACATATAAGATGAGTAATGCCAGACATTTAAACATTATAAAAGGGACTAGTGTTCCATTTATTAAAGTGGCCAGTGAATTCTAGTCAATGCCTATTGGCAGCAGCCTCTAATGTGCTAGTGATGGCTGTTTAACTACTGGACTGTTCTATTACTGGACCTGCGCGAAGCGCGAGGGATATAATCCATACTTTCAACTGTACTGACGACCTGGAAGGTATGACGTAGAACCACGTTGCATGATTTATGAATGGCAAAGGGATACGCAAACAAAATGAGTCAGTAAACAATAATTAGGCTATTGGATTTTAACTCATCGTTACCACATCATGCTCTCTCTCCCTCCTCCGTGTAAAGACATTTGACTGCAACTAGAGATCTGTATATAATGAAGAGATGCTCATGTCTCTGCCCTAACAATGGGAATCTTACAAGTTTTGGTCCACAGAGCAAACATTCCACTGCCCCCTCTGGTTCTTGCTGGCAGAGTCCAAGAGCCCTCCTGGGCATGTATGACTTAGCCCACACGTGGCCCGAGGACCTACTGTATGCCTTCCCTCTGACCCCCCTGATCTTAGCAACGCTACACAGGGTCTCTCAGGCTTAGCACAGGCTGCTGCTTGTAGCCCCCAGATGGCCCAGATGGCAGCTCCCTCACAGACAGGACCTGCTCTCACTGCAGGATATGGCATCCCAGCCCAGACCAACTACAGCTATGGGTGTGGCCCCTGAAGAGCCCGACCCTCTCTGCTGCAATCCTGCTATTATCGAGATGTTACAGAATGCCAGACCCCCATCATCCAGGATGATGTAAGCTGGTTGCTGTAAGCTGTTTATCGAATTATGCTCTACACGGGCTGAGGAACCAGTGTCCTGCTCTGTACCCATTGGACTCTGGCTCTGCCTCTACCTTGAAGGTGTATGCCTCAGCCATATCGGCTAACCATTTAGGCAGCGATGGAAAATCGGCAAGATGATGTCCACCGTCTGCATCCCCTCAGAGGTGTCCTCGCGTCATCCTGGGATCTGACACTAGCTTCGAAGGCTTTGACAAACCCTCCCTACCGAGCATACGGAGGAGCAGGACATAAAATGGTTCTCTCTGGAAACAGCTTTCCTCTTAGCTATTTCATCAGCGAAACGTGTGAGTGAGCTCCACACGCTCTCTGTGAGTCCTGTCTGCCTACGATGGAAGGTAGATGACCTAGCTGTGACCTTATAGCCCAATCCAGCCTTTTTGCCTAAGGTTTTATCACCCCTTCACATCAATCAAGCCATCGAGCTGGCCTACTGCCCCCCTCCTCTCCAGAATGCGGAGGAGGACGAGCGAGCAACTCTCCTGTGTCCAGTCCGTTCTCTCAAAGGCTACATGCAAGCCTCGGAGCAGTACAGGAAGACAGACCAGTTGTTTCTGTGCTTCAATGGTAAATCAAAAGGCCTTGCATTGTCCAAGCAGTGGCTTTCACACTGGGTTGTGGATATCATCACTCAGACCTACAAGGGTGTAGGGCTCCCTGTCCTAGAAGGTGTGATATGTCACTCGATCAGAAGTGTAGACACATCCTTGACTGCACCTAGAGGCATCCCCCTGAATGAGATATGAGCAACTGCTACCTGGTCGTCGCCCTGCATATTCTCAAGATTTTAAAGGGTCAACGTCACATCCTGCCACACCATGGGGTCTGCCATTCTTCCAGTGGCACAGGTGCAATAATCAGAGGTTAGTAGTGCAATTCCTTGCGACCTTGTTGGTATGACTCATCCATACTTTCACCGTACTGACGTTCTGAAAGGTATGAAGTAGAGCGGAAGTTACGAATGTAACTATGGTTCTACGAATACCTGGTAGAGCGTCAGTACTTTCCTGTCACTCGGAATCTTTGGGCGAGAAAATTCTCTGAGTGCGTGGTCTGATGTATTGTTTTATATGAACCGTGGGGGCACATCCTCCGATGCTGTCACGTCACTAGCATGACTTTCTTGTTACTTTCTTGTTATCCATGCTTTCAACCATATTGACAGTCTTCAGGAATTAGTATAGCCATAGTTACATTAGTAACTTCCGTTATATGTCCATTGTAATTGCATTGTCAGTCAGTAAGTATAGCCTACCAAATCGTATCGATGAGAGAGTCCTTAATTTGGCTCCCTAATTTGCATAATTTGCATAATTTGCATGGGAGGCCTAAGCTTATTGGTGATTATCGGAAGATAAATTATAAAAACATTTGATGAAGATGGTGAATCATCACAGCAGGAACAATATTTGGTATTTCTATATTTGGTATTTTATTAGGATCCCCATTAGCTGTTGCAAAAGCAGCAGCTACTCTTCCTGGGGTCCACACAACACATAAAACATAATACAGAATGACATAATACAGAACATCATTAGACAAGAACAGGTCAAGGACAGAACTACATACATTTTATTTAAAGGCACACGTAGCCTACATATCAATGCATACACACAAACTATCTAGATCAAATAGGGGAGAGGTGTTGTGTCGTGAGGTGTTGCTTTATCTGTTTTTTGAAACCAGGTTTGCTGTTTATTTGAGCAATATGAGATGGAAGGAAGTTTCATGCAATACAGGCTCTATATAATACTGAACATTTTCTTGAATTTGTTCTGGATTTGGGGACTGTAAAAAGACCCCTGGTGGCATGTCTGGTGGGATAAGTGTGTGTGTCAGAGCTGTGTGTAGGTTGACTATGCAAACAATTTGGGATTTTCAACACATTGATGTTTCGTATAAAAATAAGAAGTGATGCAGTCAGTCTCTCCTCAACTCTTAGCCAAGAGAGACTGGCAGCATAGTATTTATATCAGCCATCTGATTACAATGAAGAGCAAGACGTGCCGCACTCTTCTGGACCAGCTGCAGCTTAACTAGGTCTTTCCTTGCAGCACTGGACACACGACTGGACAATAATCAAGATTAGACAAACTAGAGCCTGCAGAATTAGCTTTTTTTAGTGTGGTGTCAAAAAAGCAGAGCATCTCTTTATTACGGACAGACCTCTCGCCATCTTTACAACCATTGAATCTATATGTTTTGACCATGACAGTTTACAATCTAAGGTAACACCAAGTAATTCAGTCTCCTCAACTTGTTCAACAGGCACACCATTCATTACCAGATTCAGCTGAGGTCTAGCACTTAAGGAATGATTTTCACCAAATACAATGCTCATAGTTTTAGAGATGTTCAGGACCAGTTTATTACTGGCCACCCATTCCAAAACAGACTGAAACTCTTTGTTAAGGGTTTCACTGACTTCATTAGCTGTGGTTGCTGATGCGTATATGGTTGAATCATCAGCATACATGGACACACATGCTTTGTTTAATGCCAGTGGCAGGTCACTGGTAAAAATGGAAAAGAGTAGAGGGCCTCATTCTGGTCCAAATATGATCATTAGGGCCCTCACGGAATAGAGGCATTAAAATGGAATTCAACAATATTCAAAAACGTGTTGTCCTTAGTAGGGAATCAACTACATTTTTCTATTTAAAAAAGTTTGATTTTGAGAGCAAAAACCTGATAATTTTGAAAAAAATGGAAACCAAGACAATATCCAAAACAGCTAAAAATATTTACTGAATTCTTACATTTTCAGTCATTTAAATTGTAAAGTAATGTCTTTCTACACGATACCACAACAAATGTTTTCAATCTGGGTGGTACATTTTGCAGTGTATTTCAGATGGAATCTAAGCATTAGTATATACCACCACAATAGAGCTCCTTGGGCCTGGCTGGCTGGCTACTATTTCTATTTGGCTGGCTACTCAATGTACTGGAAAACACTGTGACTGTGAATATTTTCAATGTTTTGGCAATTGAATGTTCACTAGTTTGGGCTTTGGAACTTCCATTAAAAAGCTCTAAAATCATTTTAATGTCATTATTTCACCAATGCTTTCAATGTTTTAAAAAAAACGAAATTACTCAGCACTAACCGTTAAGGCTGCAGGTTTGATCAAGGCCCATTTTGGGATTACCGCTTTGGCAGGATGACAGCACGGCGCTGGGCCCTTGGCTGAAAATAGACTGTGAAACACGTCTAATAAAATAAATAAGATTGCTCACCGCTCTCTGTGCAGTGAGAAAGGCTGGGTGAGGTCCTGGGGTTGCTTGCATGCAATGGGAAATATGAGAAGAGGTTGAAGAGTGGACTGAGGGAGGGAAGAAGGGAGGGAGCAAGAGGGAAAGATCCCTGTTGTCAGCTCTCTAGTGTTGTCTCCCCTCATTAGAACAGAGGCACACTACTAAGGCACCGCCTGGAAGACTGGTTAGCAAATACAATGACCTCAGACTACACAAGAGAGAGAGAGAGAGAGAGAGAGAGAGAGAGAGAGAAAGAGAGAAGAAAACAAATTCTCAAGCAAAATTGAGGAAGAAGAGAGTCACAAGATTTAGCTTAGAACTAGGTTGTGCTCAGCTCATTGTTAAGGTAACAACAAGTTTAAGCAACATTCAAAAAGACAATACAATAAGGCATTTATGAGTTCAATAAGTGATTGCAAAAACATAACATCATTTTGTGAATTATTACATATAACCAGTGTGTTGACTTAGATCAGTTGTGCAGCTGTAGGCCTTAAGCTTACACACAAATCATGCGGTCGGGATGTCGACCTTCAGTATTTACGGTATAGCCATCACTTTCCTTTACTAACCCTGGTGGAGGCAATTAGGTTTAGGAGTTACCAGCGGTGATGTAACATGCAGTCATACGTACGTAATCAAGGGTGCAAATCAACTGACCGCACCACCATAGGACATGAATGTGTTAGTGGGCGGAATGTGAGACGGTGTGAAACTCAATCTACTGTACTCTGAGTAAACCACTCTGTTCCCCACGCCCTCCACCTAGCGCTCCTGTCAGAACACTTAGCCCTGATTGACAGCTGGCTGGGGCCTGCCAGGCCAGTCAGAGGCAGCCGTGGGATTGAGGGGGCAGGAGCTGGGACTGTTAACCACTGGTGTCTGGGACAGCTGCAGTGTCGCAGCTCCCGCTGGCTGCTGCACGCCATAAATTCTCTCTAAAGAGGGTTTACTTTTTATTTTAATGGGGGCTGTAAATTTATGGTGCTGAGGCCCTGAGAGAGCTATTTTTAAAGGGACAGTCTTCCTCATTTCCATTCTCCCTTATTTTTCCCTGAGAGAGGAGAAGTGGAGAAAATGGAGCTCTGCCATGCCTCTTGTGGTCTGTTTTAGCCAGTCTGCACATGATGGGCAACGTTAGGAAACGAATGGAAAGAAACTTCTATAAACTATCCATCATACAATTCCACTACAGTATGCCTGTGTTAGTGTGAGCCACAACAAAATGAGACTTTAACAGTGTTCTGTTATGCTGTCATTGTTCACACTGCCAAGTCCCTAACAGTTCCTCCCTCTGCAGGTGCTGTTTGCCCTGAACCAGACCCTGCTGCAGCATGAGAGTGTAAGAGCAGGCAGTCTGCAGGGCTCCTACACCACTGAGGACCTCATCACACACTACAACTGTGGAGACCTCAGCTCCATCATCTTCAACCACGACACCTCACAGGTACATCCACCATTGCTGGAAGACGGAAAGGGGCTAAAGCCATGTTATTCCATCCTGGTCCTGAAGATGCAGGCTTTTGTTTCTACCCAGCACTAACACACCCGATTGAACTAACAATCAAGCCCAGACTTAGAGGAGTGACTTACTATGACCACACACACTATAGTCGTCACACACCATGTACTATATATCCTGTATTGACATACCAATTATGGTATGGTCATATTTCAACATTCATGAACACTGTACCATTATGTATGTTGTCAGACTGATGGCACACACATGATCATCTGTGATCACGACATCAGCAACGTATAATTAGGATCATTTCAGAATATTACATCACTTTACCTTCACAGGTATATTATTACGGCCAGACAAATGATAGAATAAGACATTCTCTTCTGTATCCTTGGCCCCTAAAGACCATGTCTCCTACAGTTGTCTCCTGAGTCCTTCCGCTAAATCAGACTAGTGAGCCTGGGGTCTTTATCTAATAATAACACATTAACATTCCATACCACATGCTATAACCATCTAATGGTTGATGGCGGTGCCTGGCTGTGCTGATCTATGGCAGGCCTTATGAACTTTCTACCGGAGTAGCAGGTGTTCCCTGATAAATGGACAGTAATCCCCAGCCCCATGCTCTCCCAACTCAGTCTTCATCTACTGGGGGCCCGATGGGCCGCAGGCGGGAGAGGTTAATGGATTTCAACACGGAGGGCCCTACTCATTCCTCCGCCGTAGCAGAGCAGGCCAATCCACCAGAGGGTGTAGAGCAATTAGGACGTTCAAAGAGAGAATGCAGACGGAGGCCCTGGTCAGGGCTGCAACCAGGAGTGAGGAAGGGAGGAAATGTTTCCCTGTCATTTCACATTTCCTGAGCGGTCAGGATAGACTGCAGCTAATGGGCTTTCCTGTGATAAGTTATCTGCATGTGATTCACCCCCCCTCCAACTGGCCACCTCTTTCTTCTCTGTTTTCATTAAACGCTCTAGCGGTGCTCATTCATCAGAGAACCGATGGGGCTCCCTCCCTTTTCTTTACCCCCCCGGTCCCCCGCCCCCATCCTCTCTGCTTCTCCTTCTCTAGCCTAGACACTCACACTCCAGTCCCACAGGACCCACCAGTCCTAGAGAGAGAAACAGAGAGAGAGAGACCGAGAGAAAGAGAGAGAGAGACAGAGAGCGAGACAGAGAGAATATAACAAGAAAGAGAGAGATTGAAAGAGGAAAGAGAGAGAGAGCAAAATTGAGAAAGAAGAGAGTCACAAGAGAGGGGGGGTATGAGGGGAAAAGATATTTAGAAAGAGGAAGGAGAGTTGTAAAGATACATGATATAGGAGAGATCAGAGCTGTATCAAAAAGTAAATATGGTTCATGTCCTTGGTTACACACAATGTCATATACACCAATAATCAAGTGTTTAACCACATTACTACGTGCCATGAAAACCAGATCTTGAGAGAGAGTAGACAGATTGATAGAGAGAGAGACTTTGACTTTGTCTTTCTTTAATGAAACTTTCTAATTTCATTTAAAACTCACCACCCCCTTAAAAATAAAACACCTAAATATATCCTGTACTGCATACATGTACCATACTCACCTTTCCATCTACCACATGATACCACATGATACATCACAATTCTCCAAAAAACACACCACTTCTACAACCGTATATCCAAAACATCTTCCCCCAGCTATACAGACAGCCCCCCAACACACCACATCTCCTGAAACATCTTCCCCCAGCTATACAGACAGCCCCCCAACACACCACATCTCCTGAAACATCTTCCCCCAGCTATACAGACAGCCCCCAACACACCACATCTCCTGAAACATCTTCCCCCAGCTATACAGACAGCCCCCCAACACACCACATCTCCTGAAACATCTTCCCCCAGCTATACAGACAGCCCCCCAACACACCACATCTCCTGAAACATCTTCCCCCAGCTATACAGACAGCCCCCCAACACACCACATCTCCTGAAACATCTTCCCCAGCTATACAGACAGCCCCCCCAACACACCATATCTCCTGAAACATCTCCACACTTTTTATCATTCTATAGAAGTCAAACTCAACCCTAAGGCGCGCAGAGACCATCCCATTAAACAATAGTAAAGGGTCTGTTATCTCACCCACCTTTGACTCTGTTCCTCCTTGTTAGCCAAATAGACAACTTCGCCTGATCAAACAGAAAATGCAACAAAACACATTTGGCCTTCTACTTATTAAAGTACTTGTACCCCATTATAAACATCCCAACAGTATTAAAACACCCCCAACCTCTCACACAGTCATTCCAACAGAGACATTAATGGCATTAACCTGGCGCACACAGAAAACACACAAATCACAGTTTATTTTATTACACAGAAAGGACAACCCTGCCCGATTCCCGGTTCAACCCGTGCCAACCAGCTGTTAGAGGCCAGGGTTCCATGAAGAACCCTCCACCAGAGGTCCCCTGACCTCTTTGGTACTAGGGGTTTGTAGAGCCCCCTCCATTTAAAACCCACCATACATTCACTCCTGTTTGGCTCCTAATGTTCCTAACCTTAACACAGAGGTTGTAGAGGGCTTTACCTCCCACCCCTTCAAACTCCCCCAGGCTCGGAGTGTTAAAATCTAACAAGTCCTCCAGACCCCTTGCCAGTCTCCAGTCTCTGCAGTCACCTGCAGTCGCGGGAACATTGGTGGCCCCTCCCCCTTTGGCCGCTCAAACAACCCCCTTACCGGCTCAGACAGTGCCTCCTGGACCTCCTCCAGGATTCTCTCCAGCAGCCTAAGAGACGTTATTCCTGTTTGTTGTGCCAGGACTTCCGGGGTTTTCCACCCCTCCTCTCCCAGCAGTCGCAGGTCTCCCAGCCTTTGTAAACCCACTGACATCAGTTGCCTCTGCAGGGTGGCCGACTGAACCGATCTCAAAGGGATGGCTGGGTTGTGGAAAATAGGCTCCTCCCACAACCACAGCACCAGGCTCCACACCCCCTTCTCGTGTGGGCCTTAGCAGCTGCCAGGCCCTCAGCATTGCAGAGTAAAAATCTGAGAGACCTGCTATACTCTCCAGCTACATGAGGCACAGCTGCCGGTCCAACCCTAATCTGCCAGCTCTCCTCAGCAGTGCGCATGCTGGTTCCCTCCAGCCGACATCAGTGTGGTTCAGCAGTCTCTGCACCGCCTTTAGCTGGAAAGCAGCCACCCTGCTCTCCAGTTCCACCAAGCCTTGTCCTCCTTCGTGGACGGTCATGTACAACACTGCCACCCTCAGCCAGTGATGGCCCGATCAGAAAAAGTCCACCAGCTTGCGTTGCAGTTCTGCGAGCAGACCGGCGGGGGGGTTGAGGACAGCCAGTTTATGCCACAGGGAAGATGCCACCAGGTTGTTGATTATCAGCACCCTCCCCCTATATGACACTTGGGACAGGAGCCACTTCCACCTGGCCAGTCTTGACACCACTGCCTGTAACAGACCCTCCCAGTTCTTCCTGACCCACTTCTCCCAGCCCAGGTACACCCCCAACACTTTAAGCCCTTCACAACCCCACTACAAACCCCCTGGAAGCAGAGGACGGGCTTTATCCCCCCATGCCCCACATAACAGAGCTTTGCTCTTGCCCCTACACCTTCAGACTGGTCTCTAGTGCCTGCATATCCTGACCATCACAGAAACGTCATCTGCATATACTGACACTGCTATGCCTGTCACCACATCCATGCCTGTCCAGCACACTCCCTGCAGTCTCTTGCATAGGTTCTTATGTACTATCGAGTCTAAATGGGGCTTCAGTCTGTTAGAGAGGACTTTGGCAAATATCTTGTAGTCCGTACAGAGTAATGCCACAGGCCTCCAGTTCTTAAGTTCATACAAGTCCCCTTTTTTGGGCAGGAGAGTCAGAGCCGCCCGACGGCAGCTCATCAGCAACTCTCCTACCCCGACGCATTCACGTAACACGCAACAGAAGTCCTGTCCTTTTATTCCCCAGAATTTTTTATAAAACTCCACTGGGAGTCCATCGACCCCCGGTGCACGACCGGGGGACATCTGGGTTACAGACTCTGCCAGTTCATGGGACAACAGAGGAATGTCCATTTCATCCCTCTGTGCCAGATATAGCTTAGGGAATCTTGCAAACAAGACCTGAGCACACATAGGATCACACATTTCTGCCCTATACAACTCAGTATAAAACACCACAGTCCCTTCCTGCATCTCCCCCACCACAGAGGTCACCCGCCCATCAGACAGCCGTAGACAATGCATACCCTTGGCTTCACCACTTCACCGTCTTTCCAAACCAAAGAAGAAGGAGCTGAGAGCCTCCATCTCCTTGAGCATGGAGAACCTAGCTCTTACAAGTGCTCCCTTTGCTTTAACCTGGAAAATACTGCCCAGGTCCCTACGTAATTCAGCTAAATTAGCCTCGAGGCCTACATTGCCTTGCCCCACCATCTCTACCTCCATCTCACTAAATCAACGCTCTAGTTCCCCCAATACTCTCCTAGCCTCTGAGGATGAGAGAGCTGTATATTGTTGACAGAAAAGCAGAATTTGGACTTTCCCCACATCCCACCATTGACTCAGAGACTCATACTCCTCTCTTCACTGCTCCCACCTTTCCCAAAAGGTCTGGAAACCTGAGCAAAAAGTGACATCTTGTAAGAGCTTTACATTAAACTTCCAATAGGATTCCTGCCGAGGCCCTGGTGAAATGGACAGCCAAGCCATGGTTATGTGGTGATCCGAAAACCCCACCGGGAGAATGGAAGCGCCCAACAGCCTATTGCACTGATTCCTGGACATGTAAAAACGATCAAGTCGGGCTGCACTCACCCTAGCCCCAAAGACCTTCACCCATGTATACTGTCTGGTGTTGGGATGTTTAGTTCTCCAAACATCCACCCAGTCGAACTGATTAATGATGTCCCTTAACATTCCCACTGACACTGAATGAGGCTTTTCCCCATTTCTGTCTTTCGTTAAAATCCATTGTACAGTTCCAGTCCCCTCTGACCACCAGCGTCTCTTCAGGCGCTACCTGTGAGAGTTCCTGTCTAAAACTCCCAAATAGAACCCCACTCTCTCTCCCTGTGTTAGGCGTATACACATTTATAATGACAAAACCCATGTTGTTAATTTCTGCTTTTACAACAAGCATCCTACCCCTACACACCTCCTTTGAGGAGAACATTTTTACAGACAGACCCGGTACAAAAAGGACTGCACCCCTGCACTAACATTTGTCCCATGGCTCAACACACTTGCCCCTTTCCACCAGAGCCCCCAATTGACTTCATTCAACACATCACTATGCGTCTCCTGCAGAAACAACACCGTACCTTTTTTTGTTTTACATATTCACCCAACACACACCTCTTTCCTGCATCTCTGGCGCCATTTATATTGAGCAAGCCTACCGAAGTCTCCATAAGAAGTGTGAGAAAAGCCAGCAAAGAAAGAGACTAATAGCAAAGCTCAAAAAGCCTCAGTGCCAGAAAGAAACTATACATCTAAAGTGTCTGAAGGTAGACCCTTACGCACAGTTGTGACCCACTTCCTCAACCTAAACCGTTTCATGGGTGAGAGGACACCATGCCCCTCATTTTTATAGCATGTTGTACGGATCTTACAAACTTTCTTGGATAAATAACTCCTCATCGTCCTCTTCCTCAGATTCACTTTCCTCCTCTCCATCTCCCATCCTGACCACCTGCCCCTTCCTCTCTGGTCAGGGCCTCCACCCCAGCACCAGGAAAAGGTTCCATGGTGCTTTTGACCACACCCTTTTTCCTTTTCTGCTTGACCCCCCCCCCTAGTCTCTTACACTTCCCCACTATACTCTCCTCATCCACTAGCATAACCTGACTAGACCCAGCCTCATCTACACCACCATCCATAGCATGACTAGACCCAGCCTCATCTACACCACCATCCATAACCTGACTAGACCCAGTCTCATCTACACCACCATCTCTAGCATGACTAGACCCAGTCTCATCTACACCACCATCCATAGCATGACTAGACCCAGCCTCATCTACACCACCCTCTATAGCCTGACTAAACCCAGTCTCATCTACACCACCATCCATAGCATGACTAGACCCAGCCTCATCTACACCACCATCCATAGCATGACTAGACCCAGTCTTATCTACACCACCATCCATAGCATGACTAGACCCAGCCTCATCTACACCACCATCCATAGCATGACTAGACCCAGCCTCATCTACACCACCATCCATAGCATGACTAGACCCAGCCTCATCTACACCACCATCCATAGCATGACTAGACCCAGCCTCATCTACACCACCATCCATAGCATGACTAGACCCAGCCTCATCTACACCACCATCTCTAGGATGACTAGACCCAGCCTCATCTACACCCCATCCATAGCATGACTAGACCCAGCCTCATCTACACCACCATCTCTAGCATGACTAGACCCAGCCTCATCTACACCACCATCCATAGCATGACTAGACCCAGCCTCTGCATCTCATTGCCCCCGGCACGTTGACCTCGATTTCCCCCACTGGCGCTTGTGCCCTCACCTTGTCTGCGGCCTTTATGTGGGCACGCAAAGCTTTTATTCCCCAAATCCCCACACTCAAAACACCGTAGACTATCTGTGCTGGCAAACCCTGCATAGAGCCCCTCACCAAGCCTCACTTTAAAATGCACATTTAGTTGTTGTTCATTGTTTTTCAGAAACAGAAACACTTGGGGCGCAGGGTAGCCTAGTGGTTAGAGCGTTGGACTAGTAACCGGAAGGTTGCAAGTTCAAATCCCCGAGCTGACAAGGTACCAATCTGTCGTTCTGCCCCTGAACAGGCAGTTAACCCACTGTTCCTAGGCCGTCATTGAAAATAAGAATTTGTTCTTAACTGACTTGCCTAGTTAAATAAAGGTAAAAAATAAAATTAAAATAAAAAAACACTTGCCTCATCTGTCTGAAAGCCTGCCGACAGTACACGAAAACTGCTAGCAAAGTTACCGAAACGACTCAGCTCTTTCCTGACTTGATCATCTGTAATAAACGGAGGCAAATTTGCAACTACCACCCTGGTCAAAGAGGTGAAATTTGCACCAACACCCCTTCCAAATATTCCACAAGCAATTAGCCTACCAACCAAATTTGCTCTTTTCATGAAGACAACCACAGCTTTGTTCATCCTAGAAGCAGAATGTATAAATTCAGCTCCTACCTGTTCACCGACTGCAAGCAGAACCTCCTCCACTTTAACTCCATTCTAAGGAACACGCCTGAATCCATGCCGTATCGACAGCGTCTCCTCCGCGCTAGGCTGAGAAGCCATCGCGCACACCACACCTTCCAAACCCCAGGAAACTAACTCTGTCCTCTTCCACCCTAACTTTGAAAAAATCTGTGGATACCGCTAAAACAAATAGTGCATTAACCCTCCACTATAGAAAAATAAATGTAAAGAAAAGACCAAGGACAGAATTTAAAAGTTAGTTAGGACAGAACCCTCCACACCAAACACTCAAACTCCAAAAAACTCCCAGCATACACTACAAGAGAGTGCGAGAGAGACAGAGAGAGGAGACAGAGAGAGACAGACAGAGATATTATTGGTGAGAGAGACAGAGAGAGGAGATTAAGAGAGTGTGAGATGGGAGAGAGGGATGAGAGTGTTTTGGGGGAGTGTGTGAGATAGAGACTGCATGCTAACAGGAGTACGACAGCTGACCCATCTATGTCTCAGCGCAACCCATCACAGACACACACACATGTACGTGATTAGGAGCTTTCCAAGCTCCCTTGGCTTTCAGCTCTCCAGTCCTCCTCATGACTTTTAGTGCTGCAGCTCAATAAGACACAGCAGCTACAGGTGTCCAGAACATACAGTACAGTATACAGTACTTTTCAAGGCCCTCTGGGCAATCAGTCTTTAAAGCCCCAAGAGACATGATATACTCTCTCTCTCTCTCTCTCTCTCTCTCTCTCTCTCTCTCTCTCTCTCTCTCTCTCTCTCTCTCTCTCTCTCTCTCTCTCTCTCTCTCTCTCTCTCTCTCTCTCTCTCTCTCTCTCTCTCTCTCTCTCTCTCTCTCTCTCTCTCTCTCTCTCTCTCTCTCTCTCTCTCTCTCTCTCTCTCTCTCTCTCTCTCTCTCTCTCTCTCTCTCTCTCTCTCTCTCTCTCTCTCTCTCTCTCTCTCTCTCTCTCTCTCAGCCCACGCACAGCCCTGTTCTCTCCTCTCTCCTGATGACCTCTCTCCTGATAACCCCTTCCTGTCATTACCCTCCCTCCATCTCCACTGGGGGGAGTAGCCCTGGTCAGGAAGTGGAGAGGAACTTGCTCCTAACAAATGCTTTGACCCCAGAGCTGGAAGGAAGTGAACAGGATACTCCCAGAGAACAGCACAGGGATGGGGCTCAGATGCAGTCTGCTCTGCTGCCTCCTGGCCCCCGGTGTGTGTGTGTCTTTCAGAGCAGCTTTATAATAGAGCAGGGCCTCTGTAACCGTGGCCCTTGAGGCCCCCCTCTAAACACAAGACCTCCCTCCCCTCTTGCTCCTCCTGGACCCCTGATCATCTCTGCAGATTAATGGTCTGTCTATCCCTCTGAGCTGGCCAAGAGCTGACTACATCCAGGAAGCTGTCTGCTGTAAATCAATCAAACCCCAATTAAACACACATTCACACACACACATGCAAGCAGGCATGCAAACACACACACATCAGCAGAGTAGAGCTGTGTCATTTTCTGTCTGTCTGTCTGTCTGTCTGTCTGTCTGTCTGTCTGTCTGTCTGTCTGTCTGTCTCTCTGTCTCTCTGTCTCTCTGTCTCTCTGTCTGTCTGTCTGTCTGTCTGTCTGTCTGTCTGTCTGTCTGTCTGTCTGTCTGTCTGTCTGTCTCTCTGTCTCTCTGTCTCTCTGTCTCTCTGTCTCTCTCTCTCTCTCTCTCTCTCTCCATCCATCCATCCATCCATCTCTGGTGGTCATTTTCCATCAGGCTGTCATGCAACACACGCTGGCACAAATGTCAGGAACACTTTCTCCTGCCAGGTCTCACACAGGCACTTGTGTGTGCCAGGACGTCACTAACACCCTCCCTCTCCGACTCTGTCCTTGTCTCTTTCCTCTTCCCTGGTTCTCCCACTCTGTCCTTCTCTCTTTCCTCTTCTCTCACTCTGTCCTCTCTTTCCTCTTCCCTCGTTCTCCCACTCTGTCCTTCTCTTTCCCCTCTCTCTCTTCCATTCTCTCTTTCCCCTTCCTTCTCTCTCCCCCCCCCTCTCTCTACCCCCACCCCCTCTCAGCTCCCTCACTTCATCAACAGTTCCCTGCCGGCCCATGAGAAGACCACGGCACTTCAGATTGACAACTACTTCCGCCAGGAGCTCATCTACAAACGCAATGAGCGAATGGCACGCCGCATCTCCGCCCTCATCCAGCGAAACCCCTCACAGACCTTCTTCTTTGCTTTTGGTGCAGGTGAGTGGGAAGGGTTGTAAGGTTATGAGTCCAGTTAACCACATAACACTCATCTAAGGTCAGTTTCACATTTTACCACTTTATTTTCTTTATTTATTTCACCTTTATTTAACCAGGTAGGCTAGTTGAGAACAAGTTCTCATTTACAACTGCGACCTGGCCAAGATAAAGCATAGCAGTGTGAACAGACAACACAGAGTTACACATGGAGTAAACAATTATCAAGTCAATAACACAGTAGAAAAAAAAGAGAGTCTACATACATTGTGTGCAAAAGGCATGAGGAGGTAGGCGAATAATACAATTTTACAGATTAACACTGGAGTGATAAATGATCAGATGGTCATGTACAGGTAGAGATATTGGTGTGCAAAAGAAAAGTAAATAAATATAAACAGTATGGGGATGAGGTAGGTAAAATTGGGTGGGCTATTTACCGATAGACTACGTACAGCTGCAGCGATCGGTTAGCTGCTCAGATAGCAGATGTTTGAAGTTGGTGAGGGAGATAAAAGTCTCCAACTTCAGCGATTTTTGCGATTCGTTCCAGTCACAGGCAGCAGAGAACTGGAACGAAAGGGTTAGGTTAGGATTTAGGGAGGGTAAGCTCAACCTAGATCTGTGCCTATGGGCACCTCTATGGGACCCCATCTATGGTACTCTGTTGTGCTCACAGAAACTGTGTGTTCGTCTTTCACAAACACTGAAGCTTAGTTACTTGACATAGGGAGCTGGAAGTGGCTGCAGGGTGGATGACGGCGACAGTAGTAAATTATAGATTACCTGTCTTTATGGCCCAGTCAGAGGTGGGTTTTGGCAGCCAGAGGACAGGAGACAGATGAAGGCTGGAGGCCATGTTCACAGTGCTGCCCTGCACCTCAGCCTACCGTTAGCTCTCCTCAGCCACCAGTAAAGACTAATGGGGCGTTGAGAGGAGAGGAGAGGAGAGGAGAGGAGAGGAGAGGAGAGGAGAGGAGAGGAGAGGAGAGGAGAGGAGAGCTTACACCCAACATCTCAGTGGAGGCAAGGAATGCTCACGGATACAGTTACATCTACATCTGCACAGTGTCTGAATGTCTGGTTGTGTGTGTTTGTGTGTGGGTCTGTGTGTATGGGGGGGACAGCGAGTGAGAAAGAGATATCAGGTTTGTGTCTGGTTAGTGTTTGTACCCATGTTAATGTGTGTTTACGCTGAGCAAAATGCTCTCAATCTTGTGTTTGAAAACTGGAGAAAGTGCAGGACAATAATAGTCTTCAATTGTTCCCAGATCTCTGGCATGTAGAAACACATGTAAAATACACACATGCACAAACACACACACACACACACACACACAACAGCAGTTCCCTCCCAAATCCAGAAATGAAGAAACCATGAGATGTTTGTTTCAATTATCATTCCACACTAATGCTGCTAATGTTTCCTGAATGTTGCAGTGTCCTGGGGGAGAGGGGAGTGTGTGTATGTGTGTAAATGGGTGGTGCAGTCTCCTGGGTGTGTGCTTAGTGCTGTGCACCATACTGCATGATTAATGCTGATCGCCTGGTTCCTTCCTCTGAGCATTTTTCACTCCCTCGCTCCTTCTACCCAGTGTTTGGACAAGGCCACTGCAGCAATAACCAGCTGTGCAGAGATAGAGTGTGCACAGTATGTGTGTGTGTGTGTGTGTGTGTGTGTGTGTGTGTGTACATGATTATACTGTAAGTGTACTATAGCTGTGTGTTCACAAGTGTACACACTGTATGTGTATTAGAAGTAATGAGTTGATTTTCATGTAATAAATACATCTATGACCAGCATTCCAGTGAACCGGTGGAGGAAATAACCCTTGATGAATCTGAAGATACATCCTTCCATTATTAAACTGTGTGTTTTCATTGGGATCCTGAAACCCACGTGAACCACAGATACAAGTGAACCAAACCAGTCCTCCCAGCCAGTCTGTCGTTCTGGCAGTTTACCCACTGTTCATAGGCCATCATTGAAAATAAGAATTTGTTACTGGGCTTGTAGGCAATGGGACTATATAGAACACTTTGAGGAGATACTGCTAAAAATGTGTCCGATAACATCGCTCATTGTATTTTTTTTCCCATTCTACATCACTCTGATTTAGGGCTGGTGTAGGGTGGAGTTGGAGGTATAGACTCTGATGTAGCGCTGGTGTAGGGTGGAGTTGGAGGTATAGACTCTGATGTAGGGCTGGTGTAGGGTGGAGTTGGAGGTATAGACTCTGATGTAGCGCTGGTGTAGTGTGGAGTTGGAGGTATAGACTCTGATGTAGGGCTGGTGTAGGGTGGAGTTGGAGGTATAGACTCTGATGTAGCGCTGGTGTAGGGTGGAGTTGGAGGTATAGACTCTGATGTAGGGCTGGTGTAGGGTGGAGTTGGAGGAATAGACTCTGATGTAGGGCTGGTGTAAGGTGGAGTTGGAGGTATAGACTCTGATGTAGGGCTGGTGTAAGGTGGAGTTGGAGGTATAGACTCTGATGTAGGGCTGGTGTAGGGTGGAGTTGGAGGTATAGACTCTGATGTAGGGCTGGTGTAGGGTGGAGTTGGAGGTATAGACTCTGATGTAGCGCTGGTGTAGGGTGGAGTTGGAGGTATAGACTCTGATGTAGGGCTGGTGTAGGGTGGAGTTGGAGGTATAGACTCTGATGTAGCGCTGGTGTAGGGTGGAGTTGGAGGTATAGACTCTGATGTAGGGCTGGTGTAGGGTGGAGTTGGAGGTATAGACTCTGATGTAGCGCTGGTGTAGGGTGGAGTTGGAGGTATAGACTCTGATGTAGGGCTGGTGTAGGGTGGAGTTGGAGGAATAGACTCTGATGTAGGGCTGGTGTAAGGTGGAGTTGGAGGTATAGACTCTGATGTAGGGCTGGTGTAGGGTGGAGTTGGAGGTATAGACTCTGATGTAGGGCTGGTGTAAGGTGGAGTTGGAGGTATAGACTCTGATGTAGGGCTGGTGTAAGGTGGAGTTGGAGGTATAGACTCTGATGTAGGGCTGGTGTAGGGTGGAGTTGGAGGTATAGACTCTGATGTAGCGCTGGTGTAGGGTGGAGTTGGAGGTATAGACTCTGATGTAGCGCTGGTGTAGGGTGGAGTTGGAGGTATAGACTCTGATGTAGGGCTGGTGTAGGGTGGAGTTGGAGGAATAGACTCTGATGTAGGGCTGGTGTAAGGTGGAGTTGGAGGTATAGACTCTGATGTAGCGCTGGTGTAGGGTGGAGTTGGAGGTATAGACTCTGATGTAGGGCTGGTGTAGGGTGGAGTTGGAGGTATAGACTCTGATGTAGCGCTGGTGTAGGGTGGAGTTGGAGGTATAGACTCTGATGTAGGGCTGGTGTAGGGTGGAGTTGGAGGTATAGACTCTGATGTAGCGCTGGTGTAGGGTGGAGTTGGAGGTATAGACTCTGATGTAGGGCTGGTGTAGGGTGGAGTTGGAGGTATAGACTCTGATGTAGCGCTGGTGTAGGGTGGAGTTGGAGGTATAGACTCTGATGTAGGGCTGGTGTAGGGTGGAGTTGGAGGAATAGACTCTGATGTAGGGCTGGTGTAAGGTGGAGTTGGAGGTATAGACTCTGATGTAGGGCTGGTGTAGGGTGGAGTTGGAGGTATAGACTCTGATGTAGGGCTGGTGTAAGGTGGAGTTGGAGGTATAGACTCTGATGTAGGGCTGGTGTAAGGTGGAGTTGGAGGTATAGACTCTGATGTAGGGCTGGTGTAGGGTGGAGTTGGAGGAATAGACTCTGATGTAGGGCTGGTGTAGGGTGGAGTTGGAGGTATAGACTCTGATGTAGCGCTGGTGTAGGGTGGAGTTAGAGGTATAGACTCTGATGTAGCGCTGGTGTAAGGTGGAGTTGGAGGTATAGACTCTGATGTAGCGCTGGTGTAGGGTGGAGTTGGAGGTATAGACTCTGATGTAGGGCTGGTGTAAGGTGGAGTTGGAGGTATAGACTCTGATGTAGCGCTGGTGTAGGGTGGAGTTGGAGGAATAGACTCTGATGTAGGGCTGGTGTAAGGTGGAGTTGGAGGTATAGACTCTGATGTAGGGCTGGTGTAGGGTGGAGTTGGAGGTATAGACTCTGATGTAGGGCTGGTGTAAGGTGGAGTTGGAGGTATAGACTCTGATGTAGGGCTGGTGTAAGGTGGAGTTGGAGGTATAGACTCTGATGTAGGGCTGGTGTAGGGTGGAGTTGGAGGTATAGACTCTGATTTAGGGCTGGTGTAAGGTGGAGTTGGAGGAATAGACTCTGATGTAGGGCTGGTGTAGGGTGGAGTTGGAGGTATAGACTCTGATGTTGGGCTGGTGTAGGGTGGAGTTGGAGGTATAGACTGATTTAGGGCTGGTGTAGGGTGGAGTTGGAGGTATAGACTGTGATGTAGGGCTGGTGTAGGGTGGAGTTGGAGGTATAGACTCTGATGTAAGGCTGGTGTAAGGTGGAGTTGGAGGTATAGACTCTGATGTAGGGCTGGTGTAAGGTGGAGTTGGAGGTATAGACTCTGATGTAGGGCTGGTGTAGGGTGGAGTTGGAGGTATAGACTCTGATTTAGGGCTGGTGTAAGGTGGAGTTGGAGGAATAGACTCTGATGTAGGGCTGGTGTAGGGTGGAGTTGGAGGTATAGACTGATGTAGGGCTGGTGTAGGGTGGAGTTGGAGGTATAGACTGTGATGTAGGGCTGGTGTAGGGTGGGGTATGGAGGTATAGACTCTGATGTAGGGTTGGTGTAGGGTGGAGTTGGAGGTATAGACTCTGATGTAGGGCTGGTGTAGGGTGGAGTTGGAGGTACAGACTCTGATGTTGGGCTGGTGTAGGGTGGAGTTGGAGGTATAGACTGATGTAGGGCTGGTGTAGGGTGGAGTTGGAGATATAGACTGTGATGTAGGGCTGTTGTAGGGTGGAATTGAAGGTATAGACTCTGATGTAGGGCCGGTGTAGGGTAGAGTTGGAGGTATAGACTGATGTAGGGCTGGTTTATGGTAGATTTGGAGGTATAGACTCTGATGTAGGGCTGGTGTAAGGTGGAGATGGTAGTATAGACTCTGATGTAGGGCTGGTGTAGGGTGGAGTTGGAGGTATAGAACTGGTATATAAGATTTGGTGTATGGCCTGTGATGACCTCACCTGGGTGCCTGGTGAACAGGATAGTGCCAAGTCACCTGTTGGCCATCTGTCTGTCTGTCTTCGTTCCTTCAGCTGACAGGCCGGTGTGTGTGTGTGTGACTATGTGTCTGTGTCTGTGTGTGTGTGAGGGCTGACAGGTAGTGTGAGCTGATGAGAAACATGACAGCAGCGCGGCCGTAACCGGGCAGTAACCCAGGAGTACAGACGCGAGCGCCAGGTTCTCTCCCAGGCGCCTGAAGCAGCTCTCAGAGAAGCAGATATCAAAATATCCCACAGTCACCTTCTGACATCATCTTCTGCTAACACTTTACTTATGAAGTGTTAAATTGGCTGATAAATATGCATAGCACCTTATAGATTTAGCCATAGAGCATAGTACTGGTGAGGCCTATGGGAACACTGTACTCTGCCATCGTCTTCTTTCTGTCAGTTCATTGGCTCAGCTCTGTCTGTCTCTGCTTTCATATCTGTCTGTCCGTCTGTCTTTGTCTTAATCATAGTATTTCTGTCTCTGTATCATCACTGTCTGTTTGTATTTCTCTGTCTGTGTCTGTCTTGGCCCATCCGTCCAGGGCCTTCTCTGACACCTTCTCCATCATCCCAGCTGCAGACTCTTCAGAGCAAAGCAGAGCTGGAGGATAAATTGTGTTTATAAAGCTCCTTCCTTCCATATGGCTGATAACTATTAACGTTCCCCGCTGCATTTGCCTTGGACGCCGTACTACAGGAACCATGTCCAGACTACAGAAAGAAAACAAGAACGGGAGGAAAAGAGCGGGCGTCCAGGTTAAGGCATTCTAGAGTTACCCGTGCCGTTTTATGACTTTTCCGGGGGTAATTAAACCATACGATATGTGTATAAAGTGGTTTGGGCAGGCCACCCATTTTGCCACAGCACTCCCCCTCCCCTCCATCTTGCCACAGCACCCCCTCCCCTCCATCTTGCCACAGCACCCCCTCCCCTCCATCTTGCCACAGCACCCCCCCTCCCCTCCATCTTGCCACAGCATCCGCTTATTTATGAAAATCAAGAGGGGATCATGGAGTCATAACATAACAAGCAGAAAATAAATGCTCTATCCAACAGAAATTCTGAGTGGTCGTTACAGTGACAGTGGTGTTACAGTATGAGTGGTGTTACAGTGACAGTGTTACAGTGAGAGTGGTGTTATAGTGAGAGTGGTGTTACAGTATGAGTGGTGTTACAGTGAGAGTGGTGTTACAGTGACAGTGTTGTTACAGTGAGAGTGGTGTTACAGTGACAGTGGTGTTACAGTGACAGTGTTACAGTGAGAGTGGTGTTACAGTGACAGTGGTGTTACAGTATGAGTGGTGTTACAGTGACAGTGTTGTTACAGTGAGAGTGGTGTTACAGTGACAGTGGTGTGAGAGTGAGAGTGGTGTTACAGTGACAGTGTTGTTACAGTGAGAGTGGCATTACAGTGACAGTGGTGTTACAGTATGAGTGGTGTTACAGTGAGAGTGGTGTTACAGTGACAGTGTTGTTACTGTGAGAGTGGTGTTACAGTGACAGTGTTGTTACAGTGAGTGGTGTTACAGTGACAGTGGTGTTACAGTGACAGTGTTACAGTGAGAGTGGTGTTACAGTGACAGTGGTGTTACAGTATGAGTGGTGTTACAGTGACAGTGTTGTTACAGTGAGAGTGGTGTTACAGTGACAGTGGTGTGAGAATGAGAGTGGTGTTACAGTGACAGTGTTGTTACAGTGAGAGTGGTGTTACAGTGACAGTGGTGTTACAGTGACAGTGTTGTTACAGTGAGAGTGGCATTACAGTGACAGTGGTGTTACAGTATGAGTGGTGTTACAGTGAGAGTGGTGTTACAGTGACAGTGTTGTTACTGTGAGAGTGGTGTTACAGTGACAGTGGTGTTACAGTGAGTGTGGTGATACAGTGACAGTGTTGTTACAGTGACAGTGGTGTTACAGTGAGAGTGGTGTTACAGTGACAGTGGTGTTACAGTGAGAGTGGTGATACAGTGACAGTGTTGTTACAGTGAGAGTGGTGTTACAGTGACAGTGGTGTTACAGTGAGAGTGGTGTTACAGTGACAGTGTTGTTACAGTGACAGTGGTGTTACAGTGAGCGTGGTGTTACAGTGACAGTGTTGTTACAGTGAGAGTGGTGTTACAGTGACAGTGGTGTTACAGTGACAGTGTTGTTAGTGGTGTTTACACAGTGACAGTGTTGTTACAGTGAGAGTGGTGTTACAGTGACAGTGTTATTACAGTGACAGTGGTGTTTACAGTATGAGTGGTGTTACACAGTGTTACAGTGGTGTTACAGTATGAGTGGTGTTACAGTGACAGTGGTGTTACAGTGAGAGTGGTGTTACAGTGACAGTGTTGTTACAGTGACAGTGGTGTTACAGTGAGAGTGGTGTTACAGTGAGAGTGGTGTTACAGTAAGAGAGGTGTTACAGTGAGAGTGGTGTTACAGTGAAAGTTGTGTTACACTGAGAGTGGTGTTACAGTGACAGTGTTGTTACAGTGAGAGGGGTGCTACAATGGCAGTGTTGTTACAGTGAGAGTGGTGTTACAGTGAGAGTGGTGTTACAGGAGAGTGGCATTACAGTGACAGTGGTGTTACAGTATGAGTGGTGTTACAGTGAGAGTGGTGTTACAGTGAGAGTGGTGTTACAGTGACAGTGTTGTTACCGTGAGAGTGGTGTTACAGTGACAGTGTTGTTACAGTGAGAGTGGTGTTACAGTGAGAGTGGTGTTACAGTAAGAGAGGCGTTACAGTGAGAGTGGTGTTACAGTGAGTGTGGTGTTACAGTGAGAGTGGTGTTACAGGGACAGTGTTGTTACAGTATGAGTGGTGTTACAGTGAGAGGCGGCTAGAGGTCGACCGATTAATCGGAATGACCGATTAATTAGGGCCGATTTCAAGTTTTCATAACAATCGGAAATTGGTATTTTTGGGCACTGATTTGGCCAATTTAATTATTATTATTATTATTTTTTCTACCTTTATTTAACTAGGAAAGTCCGTTAAGGAACACATTCTTATTTTCAATGATGGCCTAGGAACAGTGGGTTAACCGCCTTGTTCAGGGGCAGAACGACAGATTTTGCAACCTTACAGTTAACTACTCCAATGCTCTAACCACCCGCCTCTTATTGCACTCCACGAGGAGCCTCCCTGTTACGCGAATGGAGTAGAAGCCAAGGTAAGTTGCTAGCTAGCCTTAAACTTATCTTATAAAAAACAATCAATCAATCATAATCACTAGTTATAACTACACATGGTTGCTGATATTACTAGTTTATCTAGCGTGTCCTGCGTTGCATATATTTGATGCAACACTGGGGGATGATTTAACAAAAGCGCATTTGCGAAAAAAGCACAATCGTTGGATGATTGTACCTAACCATAAACACCAATGCCTTTCTTAAAATCAATACACAGAAGTATATATTTTTAAACCTGCATATTTAGCTAAAAGAAATCCAGGTTAGCAGGCAATATTAACCAGGTGAAATTGTGTCATTTCTTTTGCATTCATTGCACGCAGAGTCAGGGTATGTGCAACAGTTTGGCCCGCCTGGCTCATTGCGAACTAATTTGCCAGAGTTTTACGTAATTATGACATAACATTGAAGGTTGTGCAATGTAACAAGAATATTTAGACTTAGGGATGCCACCTGTTAGATAAAATACAGAACGGTTCCGTATTTCACTGAAATAATAAACGTTTTGTATTCAAAATGATAGTTTCCGGATTCGAACATATTAATGACCAAAGGCTCGTATTTCTGTGTGTTATTATGTTATAATTAAGTCTATGATTTGATAGAGCAGTCTGACTGAGCGATGGTAGGCAGCAGCAGGCTCATAAGCATTCATTCAAACAGCACTTTCGTGCGTTTTGCTAGCAGCTCTTCGCAAGCACAGCGCTGTTTATGACTTCAAGCCTATCAACCTAATGGCTGGTGTAAAATAGTCATATAAATACTATATTAACTACAACCTAAAACCTCTTACCTTGGAATATTGAAGTCTCATGTTAAAAGGAACCACTAACTTTCATATGTTCTCATGTTCTGAGCAAGGAACTCAAATGTTAGCTTTTTTACATGGCACATATTGCACTTTTACTTCTCCAACACTTTGTTTTTGCATTATTTAAAACAAATTGAAATTTAATTAATGTATTATAATAAGTTTAGAAAAAGTGTTCATGGGCCTCCCGGGTGGCGCAGTGGTTAAGGGTGCTGTACTGCAGCGCCAGCTGTGCCACCAGCGGGTGGGTTCGCTCCCATGCTTTGTCGTAACCGGCCGCGACCGGGAGGTACGTGTGGCGACGCACAATTGGCCTAGCGTCGTCCGGGTTAGGGAGGGTTTGGCCAGTAGGGATATTCTTGTCTCATCGCGCACCAGCGACTCCTGTGGTGGGCCAGGCACAGTGCGCACCTAACCAAGGTTGCCAGGTGCACAGTGTTTCCTCCAACACATTGGTGCGGCTGGCTTCCGGGTTGGATGCGCGCTGTGTTAAGAAGCAGTGCGGCTTGGTTGGGTTGTGTATTGGAGGACGCATGACTTTCAACCTTCGTCTCTCCTGAGCCCGTATGGGAGTTGTAGCGATGAGACAAGATAGTAGCTACTAACAATTGGATACCATGAAATTGGGGAGAAAAAGGTTCATTCAGTATTACAAATACATTTTATTTTTTTTAAATCGGCTGATTAATCGGCATCTGCTTTTTTTGGGGGTCCTCCAATAATCGGTATCGGCGTTGAAAAAAATCATAATCGGTTGACCTCTAGTTGGGACAGGTGGACTTGTTCTCACAGGAACTGACTTTATATACAGATGTATCCACCACCCTTCCTCTCTCTATCTATCCATCTCTCTCCCCCCTCTGCTCCTTTTATCTTCAGTGCTTTGTTCTTCAGGGAGCTCATCATGTGACTGTACTGTAAGAGCCAGACTGTTACTGTACTGTTACTGTGGTGTAACATCCAGAATCCTGGGCAGCAGCCTTCTACTGTAAGGACTGTGGCAGTACAGCATACCACACTGGTGATCTGGCCAAGACAATGTTGTACACTTTTCCATGGACAGAATGACACAGCACCAGCTGATAGGAATTGGTTAAGAGTACACTCACAAGCACTTTCTCTTTCATTGGCCAACACACACACACACCACCTCTACATAACACCAATATTCATGATCAGTTTGATAAGGAGGTGGTGCGGCAGTGTGTTGGAGCAGCGTTTCAGAAGGTTCTCATTTGCTAATTCCTTGCTGCTGCCTACGTTCTATTATTGAAAACATCCCCTGGAATTTCCTCCAGCAACCACAGCCCAGCCACCACTTCACTGAGAAAGTGTGTTGCAGTGTGTGTGTGTGTGTGTGTTTGTGTGTTTGTTGGTGTGTGTTCGTCGTGTGTGTGTGTATACATGTGTGTCTGTAAGGGGACTGTGAGTTGTGAGTTGTATGACCTAGATAGTTGTTTATTAATGACTACAGCAATAAAATACATAATCAATATTTATATTTACTTTTGTCTGTTGCACAGAGTTTTTGTGTGCACTGTGTATGTGTGTTTATCTATACTAGGTTATTATTCGTGTCTGTTTGTTCAGACTTTAGATTTTTTTTAAATAATATTAAAACAAAGAATATTTCAGTGCAGGTATTTCCATTCTGTTGAAACCATGGTCCTATTGTTCCACTCTAGATAACTCCTGCTTTGTCACAACGTCTCCCTCGTTCTCTCTTTCTTCTCTTCTCTCTCTTCCTCGTCTGTCTCTGTCTGCTTTCCTGTCTGCCTCCATCCCCCCTATATCACACTGACGCCATCTCTCTCTCTTCTTTAACTCCATCTGCTCTGTCTCACTCTGTCTTTCCATGTCATCCCCTCCTCCCAGTAGGAACGTTTTATGGAAACAGAAAAGAGTACAGAAGGATAGGAGGAGAAACAAAGGGACACCAGTGAAAGATGACTAGAGGTCTTGCACTGATAGCTCTGTATTGTATTTGTACAGGTGTGTCAGTGTGTGTGTTTGTTGTGTTGTGAATGTGTGTTTCTGTATTACTGTATCAGTGTGGCTGTATTATTTGACAGGGGTGCCTCTGTCCTGTTTTAGTGTCCACCCTGTTGGGCTAACGTGTCACTCCCTGCCTCCCCCTCTCCTACTCACCCCCTCCCGTGCGTGAGACTGACGATGCACAGGCCCCGTCTCCCGTGTCACTGGGCTGGGGCGGGGGTCAGCCTTTTTTGTCTCGCATACGTCTTTAACTCAAACATACACACACGCACACAGACATGCACACACACACACAAGACAGGCAGATGCACACACACACAGGCCCACATACAAGGTCTGTCTGATATTAGATCCACCACAAGTCAGAGCTGAAGAGGTGTGATATTAAAACGTAATCTTTGCATCAGTCATCTCCCCATTAGCAGCAGACCCAGTGTGGAGCCTCATCACTTGCCTGTCTCCAACTCTCCTTACAGTCTCTATACAGCGCAAGGCAGCAGCATGAAAATCTCCCACAAACATTTTATTGACATTATTACATATTTTACATACACTACCATTCAAAAGTTTGGGGTCACTTAAAAATGTCCTTGTTTTTGAAAGAAAAACACATTTTTAGTTCATTAAAATAACATCAAATTGATCAGAAATGCAATGTCACGTTCTGACCTTGTTTTGTCTTTTGTTTTAGTATGGTCAGGGCGTGAGTTGGGTGGGTTGTCTATGTTAGTTTTCTAGGATTTGCCATTTCTGTATTTGGCCTGGTATGGTTCTCAATCAGAGGCAGCTGTCAATCATTGTCCCTGATTGAGAACCATATTTAGGGAGCCTGGTTTCTATTGTGTTTTGTGGGTGGTTGTTTTCAGTCTTTGTGTGTCTACACCAGACAGAACTGTTCCGGTTGTTTTCAGTCTTTGTGTGTCTACACCAGACAGAACTGTTCCGGTTGTTTTCAGTCTTTGTGTGTCTACACCAGACAGAACTGTTCCGGTTGTTTTCAGTCTTTGTGTGTCTACACCAGACAGAACTGTTCCGGTTGTTTTCAGTCTTTGTGTGTCTACACCAGACAGAACTGTTCCGGTTGTTTCTTTGTTGTTTTGTTATTCAGTGTTCAGTTTACTTTATTAAAAAGATGAACACTTACCACGCTGCGCATTGGTCCTCACCTTCTTCCCAAGACAGCCGTTACAAATGTAGACATTGTTAATGTTGTAAATGACTATTGTAGCTGGAAACGGCTGATTATTTTAATGGAATGTCTACATAGGCGTACAGAGGCCAATTATCAGCAACCATCACTCCTGTGTTCCAATGGCACGTTGTGTTAGCTAATCCAAGTTAATCATTTTAAAAGGCTAATTGATCATTAGAAAAACCTTTTGCAATTATATTAGCACAGCTGAAAACTGTTTTTCTGATTAAAGAAGCAATAAAACTGGCCTTCTTTAGACTAGTTGAGTATCTGGAACATCAGCATTTGTGGGTTCAGTTACAGGCTCAAAATAGCCAGAAACAAAGAACTTTCTTCTGAAACTCGTCAGTCTAATCTTGTTTCTGAGAAATGAAGGCGATTCCATGTGAGAAATTGTCAAGAAACTGAAGATCTTGTACAACGCTGCGTACTACTCCCTTCACAGAACAGCGCAAACGGGCTCTAACCAGAATAGAAAGAGGAGTGGGAGGCCCCGGTGCACAACTAAGCAAGAGGACAAGTACATTAGAGTGTCTAATTTGAGAAAGTCCTCAACTGTCAGCATCATTAAATATTACCTGCAAAACACCAGTCTCAACGTCAACAGTGAAGAGGCGACTCTGGGATGCTGGCCTTCTAGACAGAGTTGCAAAGAAAAAGCCATATCTCAGACTCATATCTCATATCACAGACACTGGACAGAGGATCTCAATTAGACTTTTGTCTGATGATGGACTTGGATTAGCTAACACATTGCTATTGGAACACAGGAGTGATGGTTGCTGATAATGGGCCTCTGTACGCCTATGTAGATATTGCATTAAAAATCAGCTATTTCCAGCTACAATAGTCATTTACAACATTAACAATGTCTACACTGAATTTCTGATCAATTTTATGTTATTTTAATGGACAACTAATGTGCTTTTCTTTCAAAAACAATAACATTTCTAAGTGACCCCAAACTTTTGAACGGTAGTGAATATTTTTCCTGACCCGTAATATATTATGTATGACACCTTCCCCCGTTATCATTAAAATAACTACTGATAACTAATCTAGTCTAAAATTAGGAGTTTGGGCCCATAGTGCTAGCCTCTCTCTCTGTCAGGCCCATAGACTCTGTCCCTCTCAAGCCCTGAGGGTTAGTTTAGCGTTATCCGGTGTGCTGGTGGGATTCCCAGGCAGCTCTAATTAGATGGAGGGCTCATTAGACTGCGGGTAGATTGCATGCTTCATTAGTCTCTTGAAAACATATCACAGCTCATTCAGCACTAATGGCTGCTACGCCACATTGCATTAAAACATGTGCTCTCACTACATCTCCATAACTCTCCTCTGGCTAATACAAATACACATGCACACACACTTTCTCTGGCACGCACACAAAAACACACACGCGTGCACACACACACACACACACGCGTGCACACACACACACGTTTTGCATGGACACAATTTGCGTAAAGTCTGTTATGAATTATTATGTATCAGCTGATCTGAGAGCTAAACCTGACGAGCATGTAGCAGAGGGGGCTTATTGCAATAAAGAGGGGATGAGGAGGTGAAAGTTGGAGGGCAGGAAATTAAATGATGAAAGGTGGAGCAGGAATCAGATGAGAGAGATAAATAGACCATTGTGGGGGTCTACGAGATGCCATGGCTTCTATCACGTGTCTACACCGCATAGCTACAGTCAGCGTATGTGTGTGTGTGCAAGATCGGGAACCTTTCTCCAGACGCCTGCCAGCTGCCCTCATCCCCCCTCCCGTCCTAGCAGACAAGGAGTTAAGACCTCAGCTGTCAGCAACAAAAACAAACGGAGGGGGCAATTTTCACTAAATGTTTTACACCCACCACAGGCCAAACCCCTGCAAGTCCCTGTCTACCCCATTTCTCTTTCCCTCTTTTTCTCCCTGTACACTTTCTCTTTCTTTCCCCACTCTCTTTTTCCCCTTCTCTCTCTCTGTCTCTCTCTGCCTGCAGGTTAGCAGCAGTGACAGTAGCATGTGGGGTCTGGCAGACAGACAGAGCACACAGACAGTCTAAATATTTAAAGCCAACGGGAAACACTTTAAATGTTCCAACAGAAATCCACTGACCCCTACAGCGGTCCTGACTTGGTCCATGTTTTCAAGAGACCGTGGGTCTCTGAGCGTGCACAACAAAGTCAAATTAAATCAAATTGTATTTGTCACATGGTTCATAAACAACAGGTGTGGACTAACAGTGAAATGCTTACTTACGGGCTTACTTACGAGGTAATAACTTGGCTATATACAAGGAGTTACAGTACTGAGTGGATGTGCAGGGGTACGAGGTAATAACTTGGCTATATACAAGGAGTTAAAGTACTGAGTGGATGTACAGGGGTACGAGGTAATAACTTGACTATATACAAGGTGTTACAGTACTGAGTGGATGTACAGGGGTACGAGGTAATAACTTGACTATATACAAGGTGTTACAGTACTGAGTAGATGTACAGGGGTACGAGGTAATAACTTGGCTATATACAAGGAGTTAAAGTACTGAGTGGATGTACAGTGGTACGAGGTAATAACTTGACTATATACAAGGAGTTACAGTACTGAGTGGATGTACAGGGGTACGAGGTAATAACTTGGCTATATACAAGGTGTTACAGTACTGAGTGGATGTGCAGGGGTACGAGGTAATAACTTGGCTATATACAAGGAGTTAAAGTACTGAGTGGATGTACAGGGGTACGAGGTAATAACTTGACTATATACAAGGAGTTACAGTACTGAGTGGATGTACAGGGGTACGAGGTAATAACTTGGCTATATACAAGGTGTTACAGTACTGAGTGGATGTGCAGGGGTACGAGGTAATAACTTGGCTATATACAAGGAGTTAAAGTACCGAGTGGATGTACAGGGGTACGAGGTAATAACTTGACTATATACAAGGAGTTACAGTACTGAGTGGATGTACAGGGGTACGAGGTAATAACTTGGCTACATACAAGGTGTTACAGTACTGAGTGGATGTGCAGGGGTACGAGGTAATAACTTGGCTATATACAAGGAGTTAAAGTACTGAGTGGATGTACAGGGGTACGAGGTAATAACTTGACTATATACAAGGAGTTACAGTACTGAGTGGATGTACAGGGGTACGAGGTAATAACTTGGCTATATACAAGGTGTTACAGTACTGCGTGGATGTGCAGGGGTACGAGGTAATAACTTGGCTATATACAAGGAGTTACAGTACTGAGTGGATGTACAGGGGTATGAGGTAATAACTTGGCTATATACAAGGAGTTACAGTACTGAGTGTATGTACAGGAGTATGAGGTAATAACTTGGCTATATACAAGGTGTTACAGTACTGAGTGGATGTACAGGGGTACGAGGTAATAACTTGGCTATATACAAGGTGTTACAGTACTGAGTGGATGTACAGGAGTATGAGGTAATAACTTGGCTATATACAAGGTGTTACAGTACTGAGTGGATGTACAGGAGTATGAGGTAATAACTTGGCTATATACAAGGAGTTACAGTACTGAGTGTATGTACAGGAGTATGAGGTAATAACTTGGCTATATACAAGGTGTTACAGTACTGAGTGGATGTACAGGAGTATGAGGTAATAACTTGTATATACAAGGTGTTACAGTACTGAGTGGATGTACAGGGGTATGAGGTAATAACTTGGCTATATACAAGGAGTTACAGTACTGAGTGGATGTGCAGGGGTACGAGGTAATAACTTGGCTATATACAAGGTGTTACAGTACTGAGTGTATGTACAGGAGTATGAGGTAATAACTTGGCTATATACAAGGTGTTACAGTACTGAGTGGATGTACAGGGGTACGAGGTAATAACTTGGCTATATACAAGGAGTTACAGTACTGAGTGGATGTACAGGGGTATGAGGTAATAACTTGGCTATATACAAGGTGTTACAGTACTGAGTGGATGTACAGGAGTATGAGGTAATAACTTGGCTATATACAAGGTGTTACAGTACTGAGTGGATGTACAGGGGTATGAGGTAATAACTTGGCTATATACAAGGTGTTACAGTACTGAGTGGATGTACAGGGGTACGAGGTAGTTGAGGTAGATATGTAACTAGGAATAATGAGACAGATAGTAAACAGTAGCAGTAGAATACGTAATGAGTCCATAAAAGTCCTTGTAAAGGGTCAATGTAGATCATCCGGGTAGCTATTTGGTTTACTATTTAGCCGTCTATTTAGCCGCCTTATGACTTGGGAGTATAAGCTGTTCAATGTCCTGTTGGTTCTGGACTTGGTGCATCGGTACCTCTTGGTTGACCTATAGGGGGTAGATGAGTATAAATATAACAATTATTATTGCTGATTTGGTTCATTAGGGGACCAGGATCGGGACACGACCATTCACAATTGTCGGTCATCACACCCCACCAGTCAAGGCACTCCGAGGGTCTCACCCACAGGGGGTAGAAGAGGGTGTAATGTGGGATGTCTTACATAAACAGCTGTAAAAGGTTGCTATTACCCAAGGAATAATTCCATGTATTACATATAAAAAATGGCCAGTCGCAAAATCCTGCACGGAGCCTTCACCGTGCGCTGCCACTTTAAGAGCTCATCAGAAGTAAGAAAGGATATAAAGATAGCTCTTCCGGCTCTCTGGAGTGAACTCTCGTTTGGCCCGACAGTTTGATAGTGTGTGCAATGCTGCAGAAGTCTTCTTTATTTTCAGTGTGCATTTGGGGAACAGGACTGGGACACAATCGATCCCGGTCATCGGTCATCACCCCCCTCTGATGGAGGCACTCATTGGGCTGCATGCATAGTAGGGTTGGCCGGTGTCCAGATTTTCATACATTCATACAGTTCCTGTAACAAAGCATCCTTCACTCATGCTGCCAAACATTCCCTCGTAAAACCGACCATCCTACTGATCCTCGACTTCGGCGATATCATTTACAAAATAGCCTCCAACACTCTACTCAGCAAATTGGATGCAGTCTATCACAGTGCCATCCGTTTTGTCACCAAAGCCCTGTGTACTACCCACCACTGCGACCTGTATACTCTAGTTTGTTGGCCCTCGCTTCATACTCGTCGCCAAACCCACTGGCTCCAGGTTATCTACAAGTCTCTGCTAGGTAAAGCCCCCCTTATCTCAGCTCACTGGTCAACATAGCAGCACCCACCTGTAGCACGCGCTCCAGCATTTATATCACACTGGTCATCCCCAAAGCCAATTTCTTACTTTGGCCACCTCTCCTTCCAGTTCTCTGCTGCCAATGACTGGAACGAACTGCAAAAATCTCTGAAGCTGGAGACTCTTACCTCCCTCACTAGCTTTAAGCACCAGCTGTCAGAGCAGCTCACAGATCACTGCACCTGTACATAGCTCATCTGTAGATAGCCAATCCAATCTACCTCATCCCCATGCTGTATTAATTTATTTATCTTGCTCCTTTGCACCCCAGTATCTCTACTTGCACATTCATCTTCTGCAAACCCTGCCATTCCAGTGTTTAATTGCTATATTGTAATTACTTCGCCACCCTGGCCTATTTATTGCCTTACTTCTCTTATCCTTCCTCATTTGCACATGCTGTATATTTTTCTACTGTATTATTGATTGTATGTTTGTTTATTCCATGTGTAACTCTGTGTTGTTGTTTGTGTCGAACTGCTATGCTTTATCTGGCCAGGTCGCAGTTGCAAATGAGAACTTGTTCTCAACTAGCCTACCTGGTTAAATAAAGGTGAAATAAGGGCCGCTATTTCTTTCCAAAGGTAAACTTGTTTTTTTTATGCACAGAACAAATTTAGGCAGCAGGGATCTTGATCCAGAAGGGGATTGATTGTCTCTGCTGTAACCGAGTGGCTTGAGCTGGCAAGCTAGCTACTTACTTAGCAAGTTAGCCAACCAAATGCATAGCTGGAGCCCTGTGATAATTTATTTGGCAAATCTTAGATACTTAACTTTTAGTTATAAGCTGTAGCGATGAAACCGAGGGGGTTTAAGCTTTAAGGGTGACCCAACTGGCACTGAAAATCATCCGGTCAGTATTTCTAAATACCCCGGTATACGGTATATATGGTATACCTCCTAAGCCTAATACATAGGATATAAAATCATTACAGAGAAGAAGGGGAGAGACAAGGAGAGGAATGAGGAGGAGGAGGGGAAACCCTTCTACTAAAATAGTGGGATTCAGGGTGTAATTTCCTGATTCCTTCCTTTAGATTTACACGTCAAGCGAGAGGTGCTCTGTTCAACGCCATGGTTCAGCTGGTTCAGATGCACTGCGGCTAGGATTTCTCTCCCTCGGTTTGCAGACTGGGAGGCTGGGAGGTGATTTATAGATGTACTTGTACTGTAGAGGTGCAAATGTACACCCAGGGTTAAGGTGCAGGGATGCTGGAGTTATTAAACCTCCATTATTAAACCTACTCATTCTCACGTTGTGGAATAGTACTCTGAACTACAGTACTGGGAGTGAGTCAGACAGGGACTCCCCGAGCATCTCAACACACACACACACACACACACACATGCATGTGAACGTACACATGCATACACGCACACACCTTGTGAATGCATGCACTCACACGCAAACGCACACATGAACACACACACACACACACAAACATCAGATAGCACTCACATTTCCAATCAGGGTAGAGGAATCCTTATTTTCCATGGACAACTTTTTTTTTTAGGAGTCCAGTTTTGAGGGGCTTGGTTCCACCCCTTTCTCCCTACCCATCCCTCTCTTCTTCTCTCTTTTTTCATGGTCTGTTGTTCCACAGCCTGTGAAGCAACAGCTTGTGTTTGTTTGCAGCATTGCAACAGTGCCCAGCGTGGGTTCTGTGTGTTGTGGTCTACATCAGTGTCCTACTTCCACCCTCTTCCTTCCCCACAGGGGTCCACCAGCCATCCTGACTGCCCATTCTCTGAGGGCATGGATCCCTCTCTCCTTCTGATGCTGATACAGTCTCCCTCTCTCCTTAAATCTGTCCTTATACTCATCACGCTCTATATTATAGTACCAGCTAGGTCACCCCTGATACAAGTCAGTATTCGACGTCAATTCATGTTTTAGGACGTCAGGAGATGACATGGAAACCGGCCACTAGGGACAACAGAGAGAGCTGTTACCTTCAAGAATGTTTCGGTTTTGCTAAGGCATTGCTAGCAAACCTTAAATCAAATCAAGTCAAATGTATTTATATACAGAAACCTGGTGGCAATGAAAAACTCCCTAGAAAGGCAGGAACCTAGGAAGAACCAGGCTCTGAGGGGTCGCCAGTCCTCTGATGGCTGTGCGAGGTGGAGATTATAACAGTACATGGCCATTAAGGCCAGATTGTTTTCAAGATGTTCAAACGTTCATAATGACCAGCAGGATTAATTAAATAATAATCCGTGGTTGTAGTGGGTGCAATAGGTCAGTACTTCAGGAGTAAATGTCAGTTGGCTTTTCATAGCTGAGCATACAGCAGATATGAGAGAGTTAGAGAGTGAGTCAAAAACAGCAGGTCTGGGACAAGGTAGCACAGGATTCCATAACCGCAGAACAGTTGAAACTGGAGCAGCAGGACGACCAGGTGGACTGGGGACAGCCAGGAGTCATCAGGTCAGGTAGTCCTTAGGCATGGTCCTAGAGCCAAGTTCCTCCGGGAGGAAAGGGAATTAGAAGGAGCCCTGACCTTAACCATTCAGAGTTAATGCCTAACTTTAAAATTTGGAGTTAATGCCTAAACTAGATTCAGCTGTGGATGGTCTGGGGTGGGGTGGGGGGTTATTATAATTTGGACAATGAACATTGACAACAAATAAGCCCAAAAGCATTATCTTTATCTTTAAAATTTTAAAAACACTTGTTTTGTTGCCTGTTGCCGACCTCTGTTATAGGGATTACCTCTATATCCTCTCCTCATCCAGCATTGCTTGATTATATTGACAGGGTGCAGGGATGGGTAGAAGCAGGGATGGGTAAAGGAATGGAGAAAGGGGTGGAGGGAAGGAGGGGTGCAAGTGAGGACAGGCGGTGTGAGTAATAAGGTGCTGACCCCACAAACCCCTCAGCCTGGGTGGCAACCAGACACACGCTACTATAGAGGAGAGAGGGATGGGGAGAGAGAGAGAAAGAAAGAAAAATATAGAGGAAAATAGATACAGAGAGATTAGGAGAGAGATAGAAAGAAAGAATGAGGGAGGGGGCATATTTTGGAAGGGAGAGATGGGAAGCTACTGTAGAAAAGTAATTAACTCTGGATTGAGGAGGAACTCCCTGGTAGGAGTGTGTTTGTAGCCCAGGATTTTCCAGTCTACCCTGACCAGTGGCACAACAACAGGCAGGGCAGGGCAGGAAAGAGCTATTAGATCCATAAGAAGGCAGGACTTCTCTCTCATTAAGCCCATCATGGATTTGTTTTGGGTTTGCCCTATGAGCCGCCAGCCTCTCTTTTACTGCTTCTTAGCACCACTTTGTTTGCAGCGCCCTCACAAATCAAGAAAGAGAGAGGAACGCAAGATATCAGAAATGTATTTTCAACCTCCTCTAATGGTCTCTTGAGTCAGAAACAGTCTGACCACAGACAGTGAATACACATATTCACTCTGAGCGACAGGTCAGACCAGACAGACGGGAGGGTGCACTTGGCCCCCTGTAGCAGGCGTGTGTTCCTGGCTACAGTCCTGATCTCTGTGGCTGTTTGGTGTCTCGTTAGGGAGATGACCATACACACATATGCAGGCCCCTTCACACACACTTACACACTACTAATTCATCCCACACAGCCCTCAGAACCGACTAAATTACTTCCCCTGCCTGCCTGTGGAAACAGTATGTCTCTGTAAGCTCTCTGTTCAGACTGTTTGTGTATGACATCTAAAAGTGAGAAAATAAACAAGACGTCAAACAGACAGCTTGACCTAACAGACGGAATGCACAGGACTTTTTTCACTGACCGTAAAAGGGCTTCATAGCTGAAATGAATGAAATATCTGCTTGACAAAGACATGGGGGTCATTGAATCTGCCATTCTGGGAGCAGCCTTCAGCTGTGGAGGGGGCAGGAGAGGCTAGGAGAGAGGAAGAAAGGAGTAGAAAAGAGGAGTGGAGAGTAGAGGGAAGAGAGAAGGCAAGAGGAGAGACGTGAAGAGAGGAGAGGAGGGGTGAGGAGAAATAAGTAAAAGAGGAGAAAAGAGGAGAGGAGTAGTCTGGGCCCCTCAATAGGGTGTCTGTCCCCTCCTCTTCTCTCTTCTCTGGAGGGGCTTGGTGTGGTGGAGGAAGAGTGCTGTAATCTGGCCGTCTGATCTGACCGACACTCGGCGGTAGCCTCTCCTCCCTCCCCTGCCAATCCCCACGCAGTCTTTGAACTCCGCCGCCAAGAAAGTGTAGCGCCGCCTTTTCTCCCCTCAGGAATGATCAGAAAAATCATAATAATAAAATAGAGGTTCGGGAAAGCAGGCGAGCTAGGGCCCTTGAAGATTGCCAGCGTGCTGTTAATAAGCTGGGGGAGCGTGCTGGGGGGGTGATGTCAGAGAGCATTAGGCCGTATTACTGGGTTGAGTGACACCTGGGATTATTCACGGTAGGGAGGAATAAAACTGCTTTCATCAGTGTGTGGCTGGGACCTGTCTGTTTGATGTCAGAATGAAGGAATCAGAAAAAAACAAGGGGTTTGGGGAAGGGGGCCAGGAGCAGAGTGCACTACAATATGGGGTCAATAAGGGTCAGTACATAGGATCAAGTGCAGAGAAAGATCAAGTGTCAGTATATGTTAGGAACTAAGGATGGCCCGTCTGCCACCTTAAACGGTTGAACACATCGGACCAAATGTGGATCTCCAATTCATCTACCAATCATTCAGCGAGCTGTTGGCGTCTGACTACCGACATTTTCGTGATATTCTACATGTGAAATTGGTTTGCAGTCGGTTCACAAAGTACTCTCGGCAGGATAACCCCTGTATTCCTGTCTCTTCAGACCTCTGTTTTAGACTAGAGACTATCTTGTAGCCTGTCATCATGACTAAGGAGAAGACATTTTTTGGACCACATGGCCTGATCAGGGAAAACTCTTGGCCCTGTCTATCATGTACAGCATTATTTGAGATGTGAACTGACCTGTTGTGTTTCCTGTTAGGTCACTTCCTGGGGAACCACAGTGTGTTGGACATCCTGAGACAGGAGGGCTACAAGGTGGTGCACGCACCATCACACTACCAGGAACCAATCACAGAGTGAGTACAGAGACACTCCCCGCCCACACCATAGGGCCACAACCAAAACACATGCACACATATTGACATGTGTATGGGCATTGGGCACTAATTCATATGAACATTCACAAACACACAGTCTCAGATTTACCATGGAAGTTTACGATACCACATCCACCGTATTCACTCCAGAGCAGAAACACATGACATGTACTAATTGACACCACATAGATGTGCTAAATGTAGCACACATGCTTCAGTACATGTAGTACACCTTTACAACCAGATCTCAACTATGTAGGAATCCTTTGATTCCCCCATCTCTCCCTCCCCCCGCCAGCTGTGAAAGGTAGGCCATCCCGCTCCCAGCAGCCCCTTGGCATGGCCACCTCACAGAAAGAGCCTCAACCATCTGCCTCCTAAAGAGGGGTGCTGCATCTCCTCATGGAAACCAGTCCCCAGTCTCCCCAGTGAACTTTCCCACCCCTGAACACCCCACATGCTGGGACAGGCTCCCTATCACCCTGCAAGCAGCAGCAGCAGCAGGACCTGGGGGGTTGATCTAAGGCCCGTGCAGGTTGGGCCCATTAAAATAGCAGTGCTAATGGTTGCAGCACTCACTGGATCCAGGGTGAAAACAGACAAATGAGGAACAACAAGGGAAATCACATAAAGCAGAGCTACAGTCAAACATCTCCTCCATCCACTGCTTTTACAAACTTACTTCCTTCACTGCGAATTACAGCTGTAACAAAACCATTCCTCCCTGGCTCATACACAGAGCAGGCCCAGGCCCAGCCTCAGCCGAGCTGCGGGCCACAGCACTTCTGCTTTAAAAGCTGACTGATTGTGGACTGACTGATTGTGGTCGAAAAACACACAAAACTGCTCCAAACACTTTGTGCTCTCTGATATGAGCTGACAACAATACAATGTGGCAGGAAGCTTTTCCGGAGGTTATGACGTGTAAACCTCAAAACTGGGCGCCTGCACCCAGAGGCATCATGTGTTTTCTGCTCAATAGAGAGATTATGACAAAAGGAACCAAAGCAAAGTGACTCAGTGTAGAGTGGCTGTAGCCCACAGCAGCCGGCATCTGTAGACAGTGTAATACTGGCTAACACAGAGCTGAACAGTGTGTGGTCTGGATCTGGGGCCTCATTGGGAGGTCAAACCTCCAGGGTGTTTACTGACGGGAAAGCAATATGACCCTTCATATGCATAGTAGGCAGAAGTTGCGCCTAAACGTTAAGGTCAATTAGAGTGTTTTCTGATCCTAGGTCTATGCCTACAGGCAACTACCGGTAATCAGATAGGAAAGGAAGTGGCATAAATGACAGGAAAGGAATGTGGATTAGTGTAGGACCAAGTTCCAATGCTTTTGAAATGTATCCTCCTTTCCTGCTCTCGTATGACGGTGTTGATCAAAGCAATGTAACGGAAACCTTACTTTGCCCTATCTGACCGTGTTACATCCTTGACTACTTCAAGCAAATGAATATGGTAAGGATACATTTCTAAGGTATTGAGTTGTCAGGGTGGTCAGAGGGGTTACAGCTTCCTCCCTTGTGGCAGATTTAGATACTCAGTAAACTCTTTACAAGCACAGAGGACATTGTGTCCCTGTTGGAAGTTCAAAGCCCTTTGGAGCCTATAGGTAGGCTGGAGAGAACCGTGGTGGTCAGGTCACCTTAAACCACGCACCATTTCACATTCACACACAACCTCGAAGGAGAACCTCCCTAAAATATATTACATAACATAAATAAACTACTCACCAACATTATTCTGTTATCTTTCATCTATTCTAGTGACGAGAGAATATACATCCAGGTCTATATCACAATGTTCTAATATTTAATAAGCATAGTTCTTTGTCCCACAGAGAACCAACAGAAAGCCCCAGCGAATGGGGCTCCGATGCGGGTACAGTCTCTCCGTCTGACTGGGTGACCAGTCCCTCAGACCTGGATGATGGGCTGGAGGGGCTGGAGGATGAGGAGCTGCCCCACATGCTGCTGCCAGACAGCCTGAGCCAGCTGGAGGAGTTTGGGAGACACAAGCGCCCCCGGAAGGCCCACCGTGGTCACAGCCGCCCCCGCCTCTTCAGTGACCTGTGGGTCCGCATTGGTGACAGGTGAGAGGAGAACAAACACACACACTGTCTCTAGCTCTGTATTGAAACAATCCAATGGCAACAAAGAGTATCATAACATGAAGAGAAGCAGACAGTGCAACTGCACACTCATAGGGCAGGATGAGCACTCACACAGCGAGAGACAGTAACAAGATCTGTCAGAAACTACCGCAGTGTTCCAGTTAACCTGACTGATCTGGTTCTCACCCTCCAGCACCACACCTCCTCAGCCTAATGTGAGGATAACCAATGGCTACGTGACAGTGGAGCCCGCCCTCACCCACCAAGAGCAGCGCAGGAGGGCAGACCTCTACCCCTCCATGGAGGCCCCCAGCAAGGCTTCCCCCTCTGCCCTGCCCACCCCAAGCTCAGCCCAGCCCAACACTGGCACCACCCACTCTCTCACCTACCTGCTAACATTGCTTATCACTTACCTGCTGTTCACCTCCTGACCACACAGTGGAGCTCTCTCTACACACACACACTGACTGTCTCCATACCTGAGTGAGCATTGTTATGTGCCATAATCCTAGAACATACAAAGATCTACATATAAAGATTCTGCAAACGGGAACTGGAGGTGGATATTAACTGCTATGGGCATGGAACATACATTACACAGATCATTAGAACATTTGCATATTCACAGGACATGGATATGAGGGTTGGGGACACCAGACCCGACCCGACCCGACCCGACCCGACCCGACCCCAGACAGACAGACAGACAGACAGACAGACAGACAGACAGACAGACAGGGACCTCTGAGACAGACCGGTCCGTCTTCAGGCTTCTGTGAAGGGAGATGCAACAGTCTGTGAAAAGTTATTTAAACTCACACTGTGTGGAATAAGCTTTTACCCATGATAAAATGGATGAACAGTCTATCAGACATCTAATGGAAGATACTATATGGCATCTATATTATGAAGTTGTCAGTTGTAGAGGCTGAGTCTTTAAACCTCAAGAAAAAAACATGATAGAATAATGAGTATAGCACAAGGTCTGGAACTCTCAGAGGAGTCTAGAGAGGTGTCAAACCACCTTAAATTAAATATTATTATGAATAATATTGATATTAATGATGATAGACATACTAATGACAATATTAACAGCTATAACTGTAATAAGGTCTAATATCTAATAGACATAGGACGAGGCACACAGTGGAAGTTTTTGTAAATTGTGCATTTTGTTTATAAAAAAAAATATTGTATATTTATTATTTCTCTAAGAGTATATTTTATTGCATTTGATCATTACTTAAAAATAAACTTTTGGAAATTCCCTTACATTTCTTGGGCTGCATTTTTCTCTCGGCCTACTAATCCATTTGAATGCAAGTTAGTATTTTATTTCGAACATATTGAGTGCAATAATGTAAAGGTCAGACGTGCAGAACATCTAGAGGTGGAATTCTCTAAATGAATTCACTCGGCCCTCTACTGGTTTCAATGGGTATGCAGGGGTTTGGTCATCAAGTTACGCTGGTGCTACTTTCCCCACCAGGTGGCAATGGTGGCTCACACAAGAAAACAAATCACATGAAAGCTCAAACTCAAATATGAAACCAAAACAATAGCCCATGGTACTGTGGCACCTCTGCTACTTCCATCTCTTTCAGTAATGCTCTTGTTGGCTTTCATATACTACAATGGTTGGTTATGTATAATCTCCTCCAGCGTAGTTTTCAGCACAAACATCTATGTGTTGCTTCTTTTCTGCAGCAGGCCAAGTCTACAACATGCGGGAGATGATAGTGGTTTTACCATGCCAAGAACTCAAATAGACTGCTTAGTTTATAGAATAATCTACTTTGAAAACTAGAAACTATGATTGGGGTATTTTCACCTGTGCCATATAATTGTATTTAATCCCATATTCAGTGTCTTAAATTCATACCAATTATAGACCAATAGCTTTATATATTTACACTGCTGTAATTTGGTTAAACAAAACTAAACAATTTCAGTGGTCAAATGTACTTGGTTTATGTTGGCCTACAGTTTATATGTACTAAATTCGAAATATAGGTCTACTCTATACATCAGTTGGCCTGATGTAAATCACGAAATGCAATGTTTTCAGGTCGGGTGACAAAACAAGGCTAGAACTTGTCCGTGTTTAGCCTAGTAATCCTAGGCCTATTCCATTATGAATCTATCAGAGTAGGCCTACAGCTATTTAAATGACTTTAGTCGTTGCATTTCTTTTTATGCACGGAATAATAAAAATGGGTCATTATTTCTCAAGTAAACACTTCACATCAAATCTGACAGGTTTCTGAATAATGATGCCTAATGTGAGCTAGCATCATACAGTAGCCTAAAGAGAGATGAATGAATTGTGTGAATTGTGTGAGCAGAACCAAAGATAGTTCTGCTTCTAATGGCATAGTAAAAATGTTACACACCCTTATGTAGGCAAATCTTATATTCATATGGAAAATATTTATTTATGCATTTGTTAATTCTCATTTTCATTCAGTTATTGTCACGCATTCACTCCTTTCCAAAATCCACATTGACAGATATGACTAATGCATGTTGCTGGATGTTCCTCTAGTCCTGGACACTGTCTGCGTTTAATGAACCGGACACACAGAACCTTGCAGTGGATGGAAGAAAAACGCCAGACCTACATGTCCTGTATTTAGACCTACTGGAAATATGGACCCACTAAATAAACCGAAGAAGTCAGAGCAACAAAAGCCATTCGATGTTGAATGTGTTTATTATGTTAGGATACTGAGTAATATAGCTAGATATTGGATCACCTATATGTGATCTATTTATATGCGTATGCAATCTATTTCATCATTTTAATGCACAGAAGAACATTGGCTGGCTGAAATAGTGGCTCACCACGGTGGACACAAACCTAACACATTTAATGAGCTCAGTAATTATGACCTGTGTATGATCCATCTATTCCATTCCGTCTGAGACAATCAAAATATGTAGCCTAATATAAACAATCCCTTTAAGATTGAACATCTCATTCCTCAGAGACACCTATAAAAGATATTACTTTACGGAAGATGAAATATACAAAACGCAATCACAACCCCCTCATTAAATTACAATTGCCAATAGTAATAATATAAATCAAGTAAAACAGTGTGAATGTTTAGTGAAAGCCACTCCTTCACAAGTAGTACTGCATTCTACCATACACAGCCATTCCTCCAAGTTGTTCTGCTGGTGGTTGCTTGCTAACCAAATACTCTCTGCCTAATTGAGATGCTCTAATGACACTCTACTCCATTAATATTAATTGGATAATTATGATGATAACTGTCTAAACTTAGTTCCAATTTCAATTTGCTCCTGTCTTCCTTCCTCCTGACAGAATTTCTGGCATGATGGATAGAGGGGAACAAGTTTTTAAAAATAAACAGCTATTTCGCCCCTTAAGCCAAGACAGGACAATGTTTGCCTTTGCTAAAATACCATTTTCCCTGGTCTTTGGGTGTTTGACGGAGTGGGGTCCTGACAGGGTTCACAGAGGACTGACCCTCACACTGCCGGGGAGGGAGACCAGCCTGCATATAAATAAAAGATTACAGCGGAAAATCCATTTCTGGGCAAACTCATTACAAATGCGTCTTCTCCTTAAATGATTCCCCTTCTTTTTGTATTCTCCCCTCTCTATCTCCCGGCGCTCACCTCTCTCCTTCCTCCATCCTTGAATCCCCTGTTGCTCTCCCCCAGCGGTAATTACCAGCACAAGTCCTTTTTTGCCCTTTGATTTGCACCGTTTCACAAATGAAGGTTAAGTTTGTTTAACCGCGGTGGATTTGCCAGTCATGTTAAAGCATATAATGTGGCAGGTCCTTGCTTTCTCCACACACCTCAGGCCTTAGCCCCACTCCCCCTATCCACACGCCTCCTGGAGGGTTGGGGGGGATCCAAGGTTAAGGCTCGCCGGTGCCGGGCCGAGGTCGACAGCAGTGGATCAGGCACCAGACTGAGTTGACCTGACTGGAGCGGGATAAGGAAGTTGTTAAAAATCACCTCTTGTAAAAGGATTTCAAAAAATACAACTGAAAAGCTTAGTGGCATGTTTGCCTTGTGAGAGCCTTTAGGTGCTCTTAGGAAACCATTGAAAGCAGAAAGATGGACAAGAGAGATAAGAAAGGGATTGTTATCCAGTCCAAGGTCTTCCATCAAGGACCTTAGAAGCAAAATGGTATTGATTTCTATGAACATTATGGTTTGTAAATTGTGGATATGGATTGAAAGGAAGGGAAATACATTAAAGACAAACAACCATTACTGTATGTTCTCATTTAAAATTGAATCCCCTTGTACACCAAACAAATATATAAAGCAACATGTAAAGTGTTGGTCCCATGTTTCATGAGCTGAAATAAAAAATCCCAGAAAAAGTGTATTTCTCTCAAATTTTGCGCACAAATTTGTTTATATCCCTGTTAGGAAGCATTTCTCTTTTTCCAAGATAATATATCCACCTGACAGCTGTGGCATATCAAGGAGCTGATTAAACAGCATGGCCATTGCATAGGTGCGCCTTGTGCTGGGGACAATACAAGGCCACTGTAAAAATTGTGCAGTTTTGCCGCACCACACAATAACTGTCATGTATCAGTATGCAGAGGTGAGTACTGAGTCAGGTGCAGGACACAGAACTGAGTAAAATAACGTACTTTACTCAGAAAATAATCAACCATAAATTCCACGCAGGGAAAACACACCAGAACACAGAAGACTGACAACACTAGACAAGGAACAATCACACACAAAACATCATGGGAACCAGAGGGTTAAATAGGGAAGTAATATTATCATAATGGGAACGAACCAGGTGTGTACAATCAAGACAAAACAAATGGAAAAAGAAACGTAGATCGGTGGCAGCTAGAAAGCCGGTGACGCCGCCCAAACAAGGAGAGGCACCAACTTCGGCGGAAGTCGTGACAATAACCCTTTAGACTAACTCTTAAACTTAACCCCTAACCCCTAGTCTAGCTTACTTTAGCCACCTAGCCCCCTAGCTATAATTCATAACATATACATTTAAAAAATTCAGAACAAATAATACATTGTAATATGTAACATATTATACGAAATGGGGAATGGACATCCACAAATAAATACATGTCATACCAAATGGATGGTCTCAGATTTACATGCAGAACAATACAAAATGCTCTGAGCAGGTTGAGTAAGCTTGTATTGCTTTGTACATGAGCTATGTAGGTGAGGTTAATGTCTTGGGGGTCTGTCCTTTTACGAAACCTATAATACCGTATGGTTACGAATTTGCAAAACATATATGTTACGAATTCTCGCTTGCTGGCGTTAGCTAGGCTAGGGGTTAGGGTGAAGGTCAGGGTTAAGTTTAGGAGTTAGGTTAAAGGGAAGGGATAGCTAAAAGGCTTACGGTTAGGGGAAGGGTTAGCTAACATGCTAAGTAGTTGCCAAGTAGCTAAAAAGTAGTAAGTAGTTGAAAAGTTGCTAATTAGCTAACATGTTAAACTTATCTTTGATGAGATACAAACTCGCAACATTCGGGTTGCTGACGGTCACGTTATACGCCAACCAATCCACCCTCCTTTCACTTTAAGTAACCATCTGTCTTATGTAACCATATGAAATGTAACATATACTACATGGAGTGTCTTGGATTTATGTACAGAATAATACGAAATGCTCTGAGACCAGATTGGTTTACAGAGTGGCTGATTAAAGGTCCCGCTCATTCATCCTATTTCCCAAGTAAAAATAGCCTTTAATGACCAAAACCTAACCCATAACATTTTTTACGCTATTGAAATGCTCAGAATTGAAGAAATTGTACCTTTTCTCTTCTCAAACAATCAGGAAGACTGAAAGAACAGGCTGAGTGGGCGGGGAGCTTATATTCCCGAGCTCACCTTGATTGACAGCTCTTTGAAACGCCCTTGTGGTCATTGCCAGGTAACAAGGTAAACAATAGTCCCAGTCAACATTCACTAAATAATAAGAAATTCCCCTCGACCACGGCCATAAAAAAAAAAACATTCTTTCCTATTGAACCATATTGTAAAAGAGGGAACTTCATTGCCAATTTTTTGTTGTACATAAATGACAAAACATGCCGAAAAGCTGCTGTGTTGTTCAATGTACATGTAGCCAGTTCAAAAAACCCGAATTGGTTCACAATTCTCCCACATAGGGAAAATAGAGCCAGCGAGAAGAGCCCTGAGGCTTCAGGCAATTCGGTGTGGGAGAGTGGGAAATGTGGGGACGCTGTGTCCAAGTAGGTTCTTCTCTTTATTATTTCCTATAATAAGCAAACCAGATGGCACAATTTTATTGATTTTTAATGGATAGCAATAGGCACGCTCCAACACTCAGACATCATTTACAAACTATAGGGATGACTGTTTTTCTGTCCTGCAAAGCAAAGCAAAGCATTCAAAAAGTAGTTTTGGGTGTCAGGGAAAATGCATGGAGTGAAAAGTACATCATTTTCTTCAGGAATGTAGTGAATTAAAAGTAAAAAGTTGTCAAAAATATAAATAGTAAAGTAATGTCCAGATACTCAAAAAAAACTACTTAAGTAGTACTTTTAAGTACTTTACAACACTGGCTACACAAGTGAGAACGCTAGGGAGCAGGCAAAGTTGAAGTCACTTTTCTTAAATGTAGTTTTGTAATTGACTAAAACAAGCAGACAAGAAAATTGCGTTTGAAAAATGTTTAGTTTTTTCTGTGCAAAATGCTCTCATGGTCAACAGAGCTAATCATGAACTGTTGGACATCATCATGAATAATTTTGTAACTAGTTACAAACTACAGAAATGCAAGTGTGTTGCTGCCGTTTGTCTGATGTCCAATAGTTACAAAACTACAGAAATGCAATAGTGTGTTGCTGCTGTTTGTCTGATATCCAGCAGATCATGATTAGTAAAGCGTCACCAAAGAGTCACCTTAGAGGGTTAGACATAAGGAAATGTACATGAAAACAGCATACAATAAGTGTAATGGACAAGTTATTGGTACCTCTGTATTTGCATTATACAGTGCATCCGGAAAGTATTCAGGCCCCTTGACTTTTTCCACATTTTGTTACAGTATGTAATAGTCTTATTCTGAAATGTATTAAATAAACATTTTCCCTCATCAATCTACACAAAATACTCCATAGTGACAAAGCGAAAATAGGTTTAGAAATGTTTAGAAATATCTATAAAAAAATTGAGATACCTTATATATAAGTATTCAGACCCTTTGCTATGAGACTCGAAATCGAACTCAGGTGCATCCTGTTTTCATTGATCATCTTTGAGATGTTTCCTGGAGTCCACCTGTGGTAAATTCAATTCATTGGAGGACATGATTTGGAAAGGCACACACCGAGACAGGATTGTGTCCAGGCACAGATCTGGGAAAGGGTACCAACATTTTTAAGCAACATTGAAGGTCCCCAACAACACAGTGGCCTCCATCATTCTTAAATGGAAGAAGTTTGGAACCACCAAGACTCTTCCTAGAGCTGGCCGCATGGCCAAACTGAGCAGTCAAGGGAGAAAGGCCTTGGTCAGGGAGGTGACCAAGAACCTGATTGTCTCTCTGAAAGAGCTCAAGAGTGCCTCTGTGGAGATGGGAGACTCCTTCCAGAAGGACAACCACCTCTGCAGCACTCCACCAATCAGGCCTTTATGGTAAAGTGGCCAGATGGAAGCCACTCCTCAGTAAAAGGCACATGACAGCCTGCTTGGATGAAACCAAGATTGAACTCTTTGGCCTGAATGCCATGTGTCATGTCTGGAGGAAACCTGGCACATATCCTACAGTGAAGCATGGTGGTGACAGCATCATGCTGAGGGGGATGTTTTTCAGCAGCAGGAACTGGGAGACTAGTCAGGATCGAGGGAAAGATGAACCGAGCAAAGTACAGAGAGATCCTTGACGAAAACCTGCTGCAGAGCGCTCAGGACCTCAGACTGGGGCGAAGGTTCGCCTTCCAACAGGACAACGACCATAAGCACACAGCCAAGACAATGCAGCAGTGGCTTCAAGAGAAGGCTCTGAATGTCCTTGAGTGGCCCAACCAGAGCTTGAACTCGATCAAACATTTCTGGAGAGACCTGAAAATAGCTGTGCAGCGATGCTCCCCGTCCAACCAGGCAGAGCTTGAGAGGATCTGCAGAGAAGAATTGGAGAAACTCCCCAAATACAGGTGTGGCAAGCTTGTAGTCTCATACCCAAGAACACTAGAGGCTGTAATCACTGCCAAAGGTGCTTCAACAAAGTACTGAGTAAAAGGTCTGAATACTTGTGATAAATGTGATATTTCACTTTACATTTTATTATACATTTGAAAAAATTCTAAAAACATGTTTTTGCTTTGTCATTATGGGGTATTGGGTGTAGGGGGAAAAAACGATTTAATAAATTCTAGAATAAGACTGTTCCATAAAAAAATGTCAAGGGGTCTGAATACTTTCCGAATGCACTGTAAATGACAATATGTTCAGAATTGTATATATTGATCATACATTTATTTGATATTTTACAATAGCCCAGCATAGCCGACATATTGATCAACATGAACACTCAAGAGAAATAAAGATGAGAAATAATGGTGAGATATCATTTGACATAAAAAATATAGAATTAGAGCCATGAGCCTAATACAATGTGCAAAACCCATTGATTCGTACAATTTGTAACACTTGTTTCCCGTCTGAATGCTTGAAAAAACTATACAAAGTGAGATACCGTAGAATTGTATAGAAAACAGTATATACATATGCGATGAGTAATGCCAGATATGTCAACATTATAAAAGGGACTAGTGTTCCATTTATTAAAGTGGCCAGTGAATTCTAGTCAATGCCTATAGGCCTCTAATGTGCTAGTGATGGCTGTTTAACAGTCTGATGGCCTTGAGATAGAAGCTGTTTTTCAGTCTCTCGGTCCCAGCTTTGATGCACCTGTACTGACCTCACCTTCTGGATGATAGCGCGGTGAAGAAGCAATGGCTCGGGTAGTTGATGTCCTTGATGATTCTTTTGGCCTTCCTGTGACATCGGGTGCTGTAGGTGTTCTGGAGGGTGGGTAGTTTGCCCCGGGTAATGCGTTGGGCAGACCGCACCACCCTCTAGAGAGCCTTGCGGTTGCGGGAGGTGCAGGTGCCGTACCAGGCGGTGATACAGCCCGACAGGATGCTTTCAATTGAAAAGGACGGTGGCACGGCGGTCCTTCGTGTGCAAATTTTGTCATCAAAGTCTGGCATTGTCTGGATTTATTTGTGCTTTCAAAACAACTGGGAACACTGAAAAAAAAACAAGACTCATGATGACGTCATTGATCTTCAGGTCGTAGCTCTAGAAAGCCGGATTTACAATTCCGAGTTGGATGCCCGTCCAAAATGTATTTTCCCAGTCAGAGCTCGTTTATTCCCGACTTCCCAGTTGTCTTGAACTCACTTGTCAGAGTCGTGTGTGTATATGTGGCAGGGAAGTCAGGAGCAGGAGAATCAAACTGAGTGTAATGGAGTATTTAATAACAAATAAACAAAACATACTCCAAACACTAAATGTAACAATAAACAAAGTGGGTATGAGGACCCCTCGCACACCAATACAAAAAACCAACACAACACTGAATAACAAACAATCTCTGACAAAGACATGAGGGGAAACAGAGGGTTAAATACACAACAGGTAATGAATGGGATTGAAACCAGGTGTGTAGGAAGACAAGACAAAACCAATGGAAAATGAAAAATTGATTAAATGGTGGCTAGAAGACCGGTGACGTCGACCGCCAAGCACCGCCCGAACAAGGAGAGGCTTCAACTTCGGTAGAAGTCATGACATCACTGGAGTCAAGTTTTCACAGTTCTGAGTTAACAGTTGCTTTGAGCATGGCACAAACCATGCTTAATTGACATTATGGCCAATGTTGAATGTTTATCTTTTTAAACTTGGAAAAGAGCCACTTAATCCCAGATTTGGGACCACATAGCGACTTTCACTGATTCCTTCCAAACCACTCATTGTTGAATTTGGGATTTCCAATGTTGTGGAATGTTTATGTCTGTGACGTAGAAGTCCGTCACTGGCCGCGGGCAGCATTTGGTTCTTTAACGCACACACATATTTATCACTCCTCCCTGCGCCATTATACCATAAGTTAACAATGTGGGTCGACACACAATTTAACTTCTGTCTTGGTGCATGCATTTCACACTTGTCAATGTTCATATTTGAGAGATACAATAATTATTATACTTATCAATGTTGTGGATGAGCGCATTGTTTGTTTGTTCTGTTCCTCTCTCTCCATCTCTGTAGCTTCTGGGTATGCTGGAAAAGGACCCGAGCTAAGGGAATTGGGTTGGCTTTATAGTGCCTGTCCCAAATGGCTCATTAATGCATATGGGCATATTGAAAGATATTGTCAGTAATGATGTAATGTTGTAAATGTTATGTTGTGATATTGTTTAAAACCGTGTTGCAATGTATATCCTTTAGTATGTTTAGTTCATGGAAAATGTAGGTTTGTATTGTTAATTGATTAATTAATTAGGGTTAATTGTTCTGAGGGGAGGGGCTAGCCCTACAAAAGGAGCCTCTCTCCAGTCTCTAAGGGGGATTTTTTTTTGGATTGAGCTGTGGATGGGGCAGCATTGTTGTTAAGCTGTCCCATAAGGTAGACGTTGATGGCAGTACTGTTATTTTCTGTTCCGGAATCACTTGTAAATAAACACCTTTGCACAGAAGAACTTTTGCGGTTCCGCCATCTTTTTATTTTTATAGAGGTTAGGTTATCCAGTTTAGCCATCTGGCCTACTCTACGTGACAATGTCCAATGGCCGATGAGCACTGAAATGTTTTATCTGTAATTTCTCTTCATTATTTCTCTTCATATGACAAGGATTAAAAATGATTTGCCAGCAGATTGTCGACTTGATTCATGATGATGACTGCTCGCTAAAATTTCAAAAGTATGATGTTGACTGTCCATTCAAAGCTACTGTAGATATAAAGTGATTTGACATAATTTAATCTGTGGCCAAAGGCCTTGAGCATTCTTGGACGGGCACTTCTAATGTAACTCTATGGCAGCACCCAAGGGGCTAGAATTTTCTGAGTCTACCCTTAGTCTCGACGGTGACGTAGTGTCCCCATGATTGGCAGAACACTGAGCCAATTATGGCTCGACGCTCGGTATTTTCTGCTGCCTTGCCGCACCACCACAGAAAGCACTGAGCTAGGCTGAAACACCTGCATTTTGGAGCTGCCTTACTCAAGAAAACAAAAAAGAGACCATGTTTGTATGCGGCTTTAGTAACTCAACTATATATTTTTTTTTTTACATTGTTTGCGATTTGATATGTGACACGTATTAATGCCAAAATAACATTCAAAACAGGCTAGATAAAAATGTGTTGGCTCAAAACAGGTGGGACCCTGCCTGAATGACGGGTCACCACTGGATGATAAGATGATAAGACACTGCCATTGGTGTATAACATTTCCATCTTTTTGCATAAAGCTAGAAGTAAATCTTTGGTTAAAGCCTTAAAGCCTACCACCTGAATCCAAGTGTTTGACACGGGCACCAGTAACTTTATAATCCAACTGTATCAATGTACCAGCTACAGTCACCCTACTTTGAACTGGTTTCATCCAAATATCATCCAATTTGATGAAAACATGATTTTCACTGTTCAGGACCTTTCAGAACAGTAATACTTTCTGCCACAAGTACAAATAACCAGACAAAGATATTTGACTGACCGGCTAGATTCGGTCCTGTGTAGCAACATTTGAAATTGTGTTTTTTACATTGACTAAAAGTACAGACTCGGAGCTAGAAAGTGGTATATCATACACTGCAGTTGAGGAACAATGGGAAAGTAATTCTGCTTTGAAAGTGGATTAACTTGTAACCACACTTTTGAGAAAATGGCCTTTGGATATTTTGTTACACCTACTGGAGAGCTCTTCTTTGTCTACACCGTTTCAGCATCATTCACACTGTCTTAAGCCTAGACTTTGGTGCAGATCATGTTGTTCTTCATATTATCTTCTCTGGTAAACACACTCAAATATCAAATAAGTTTATTTGTCACATGCTCAGGATACAGAAGGTGTAGACAGTACAGTGAAATGGTTACTTGCATATTTGCATAGTAGCAATATCAAAAGAGAAAGTGTTCAGGTAAATATTGTATAATTATTAGATGATTATTACCCAGACACATTAGTCTAAATTGATGGGTCATGTGAAAGAAAAACTATACCTTTTATGGCTGCAGGGGCAGTTTTGAGTAGCTTGGATGAAAAGGTGCCCATTGTAAATGGCCAGCGCCTCAGTCTCAGTTGCTAATATATGTATATTATTATTAGTATTGGATAGAAAACACTCTGAAGTTTCTAAAACTGTTTGAATTATGTCTGTGAGTATAACAGAACTCATACTGCAGGCAAAAACCTGAGAAATTCCACTTCCTGTTTGTATTTTTTCTGGGGGTGGCAGATTTTCAACCAAGCTCTCATTGAAATTACAGGGAGATATGGGTGAGTTTTCACTTCCTACGCTTTCCACTAGATGGCAACAGTCAATAGAACTTTGTCTGATGACTCTAATGTGAAGGGGGGTCGAATGAGACAGGAAATAGTCACCACTGCCACCAGTTGACCATGCTTTCACCATGCGTGTTCACAGGGGAAGGACCTGCGTTCCACCGGTCATCTGAAGTCATTCTAATTCTCCGGTTGGAATGTCATTCAAGATATATGTAAACAACATTCTAAAGATTGATTCAGTACATCGTTTGACATGTTTCTACTGACTGTTACGGAACTTTTGGACATTTTGTTACGTTATAGTGGACGCGCTTTGTGACTTTGGATTTTTTTATCAAAATAGCTAATTGGACATAAATAACGGACAGTTTCAAACAAATCAAGCATTTATTGTGCACCTGGGATTCCTAGGACTGCATTCTGATAAAGTTCATCAAAGGTAAGGAAACATTTATCATGTATTTTCTGGTTTCTGTTGACTCCAATATGGCGGCTAATTTGGCTACTGTTCTGAGCTCTGTCTCAGATTATTGCATGGGTTGCTTTTACCGTAAACTTTTTTTTAAATCTGACACAGCGGTTGCATTAAGGAGAGGTATATCTATAATTCCATGTGTATAACTTATATTATCATCTACATGTAGGATGAGTATTTCTGTTGAAACGACTTGATGTTTTTGGAACTAGTGAATCTAATACGCCAATGTAAACTCAAATTTTTTAGGTAAATATGAACTTTATCAAACAAAACATGCATGTATTGTGTAACATGAAGTCCGATGGGTGTCATCTGATGAAGATAATTCAAGGTTAATGATTAATTTTATCTCTATTTCTGCTTTTTGTGAATGCTATGTTTCGCTGGAAAATGGCTGTGCTTATTGTGGTTTGGTGGAGACCTAACATAATCGTTTGTAGTGCTTTTGCTGAAAAGCATATTTGAAATCGGACACTTTGGTGGGATTAACAACAAGATTACCTTTCAAATGATACCAGACACATGTATGTTTTAGGAATTGTAATTATGAGATTTCTGTGGTTTGAATTTGGCACCCTCTATTTTCACTGGTAGTTGTCATATCGATCCCGTTAGTGGGAATGCAGCCATAACAAGATAACCACCCCCAGACACATCTGGCTAACTTGACAGGTAATGTAATCATTTGGTGAAGTGCAGTCTTTTGTTTAAACACGTAGCTAGCTAAACAATTAACCTAACGGTGCATTCAAAACAACTGGAAATATGGAAAAACACCATAGAAAATACCCAACCGATGTTCATAGCTAGCCACCATGCCTGAATCAGGTAGCTAAAGCTAACCAAATAGGTTCAATGTTAGCTTGCTAGCTAACATTACGCTATAACTAGCAATACAAATGGCTTTCTGAGTTACAAATAATATTACTAAACAGATCATACACGTCACGTTAGCTAGCGACCCAGTCAGCTAACAGTACGCTTTAACTTGCAATGAAAACAACTTTCTGACTAAATTAGAAATGTATAATATCTGAAAATGTAGCTAGCTAGACTCTTATCCGAATACATGGATGAACGCTTCTCCCTCTCTGTCACAGATGCCATGGTTGCCATTAGTTTGAAGATGTAATCTGGAAACAGATGTTTTATACAATAACCTTCTGTGTTCTCTTTTCAACTCCCTCTGCCAATTTGCAATCAAACGCCAGAATTTTCTCCATCTCCTTAGCTATTGTGATGGAAAATGTTATGTTTGTGCTTTTCTAATAACCATTTCTGTGTTCAATGTTTGTGCTGTTCTGCTGTTCTAATAACCAATTTCTGTGTTCATGCAAGTAACTGATTGAATGTGCCTGGGAGGAATCCTCACTATCAGTATCGGCAATTTGGCAGTATGCCCAGAACCTTGTTTGGAGAACGAAAGGGATATCTCAGTTTCAAGGTCTCAGCTTGGAGACAAGAAGCCTTGTGAGGTGTTGGTCATTTACATGCATGAACCAAACGTTAATGATTAATTAATTATGAATGATGAATAAACTAAATCATGCAAATATAACTTGTCTGTGTAAGCAGTATATAAGAGAACTAACAGGACTGCCCCGGAGGAGCTCACTTCAGAATGGTACTTTATGCATCCAAGTTTGACTGTGACCTCTCCAGTTTGCTGTTAATAAAGATAGATTCATTTAAGATTGACTCCAAGTGTCCCTTGTGGTAATTTCCACGACACTATCATACTCCGCTTCCACTGATTTCAACTTCTTCCATGACAACAACACTGTTGATCACTGTTTCTTCTCCATCACTGTCATCAGAAGACGCTACAATGTCTGGTTCAATGAAAATGTTTTTACCTAAATCAGGAGTTTCCTCATCGTCTGATTCATTTTCAGATTCAGAGAGTCAGCATGGCACGATCGTCCTCCAGAATGTGGAGAGCAGTAGCAACACTTTTTCAGTTCATGATATTTTTCAAAAAAGCTGCAGTAGAAAGGATTATCTACACATACTACATTATCTACACTACATGGCAGACCAATCTGAACTCATCTCTCAACGTGTTCACCCCATCCATTGTCTCTTCCAATCATGGTTAGCAGGAGGATTCCTGTCTTTTTCCATGGCTAAACCAACTAGGCTTGTATTTTAACAATTGTATTTGTATTTACAAATGGTCAACAAGTTTGTTATTACGGTACAAGAAAGTTCACATGTTCCAGAAGGCATTTCGGCCCAAAAAACGCATTTTGAATTTTAAAAATCATGTTTACATTCAAATGCCCTTCCTGGGAAGTAGTGACATGCGACATACAGTACATCTAGTTTCCTGAAATGAGTCATATTTGCAGAATATTTTCTAGATGTAAATGTTCTCCCAGGTGACGATCACAAGAGGAAATATCCCTAGAGGATGTTGTAGATGGCCCCTGCTGGACACTGCCGATATTTCTTAATCTCCTCAATACGCTGTATAGTGTCAGTGTCCAAAGGATCCTCAGCTGTCTTCCTCGTCCAGACACTGGAGCTGGGTCGGGGAGTTGGAGTGGAGGTTGATGAAGTGCCAGGGCAGAGAGCGAGGGTGCATCTGGGCGGAGCGTTGGCCACTGGTGAGAGGGGCCGGGGACGCGATGAACCAGGCCGGGGACGCGATGAACCAGGCCGGGGACGCGATGAACCATTCCGGGGACGCGATGAACCAGGCCGGGGACCAGGGCCGGGGACGCGATGAACCATTCCGGACGCGATGAACCAGGCCGGGGACGCGATGAACCATTCCGGGGACGCGATGAACCAGGCCGGGGACGCGATGAACCAGGCTGGGGACGCGATGAACCAGGCCGGGGACGCGATGAACCAGGCTGGGGACGCGATGAACCAGGCTGGGGACGCGATGAACCAGGCTGGGGACGCGATGAACCAGGCCGGGGACGCGATGAACCAGGCCGGGGCTCAGTTCTGTCTCTGTTTTCAGATGTTTGAACTAGCCCTTTTTATTTAACCTTTATTTAACTAGGCAGGTCATTAAGATAACAACACAGGCACAGGATATTTCCCACTTACAATTTTTCCCATTTGGAAATGAGCTGATTTCACAAGTTCTAATTAGGTCTGCTGAGATAAGATCATGAACACACACAGATACTGTACAAAAGGATTCAGCTACATGACAAGAGTACCTACACTGAGTATACCAAACATTAGAAATAACTTCCTAAGTTATTTCCCCCCCCCTGTTGCCCTCAGAACGGCCTCAATTCGTCGGGGCTTGGAATCTACAAAGTATTGAAAGTGTTCCACAGAGATGCTGGCCCATGTTGACTCCGATGCTTCCCACAGTTGTATCAAGTTGGCTGGAAGTCCTTTGGGTGGTGGACCCTTCTTGATACACACAGGAAACTGTTGAGTGTGAAAAACCCAGCAGCGTTGCAGTTCTTGACACAAACCAGTGCGCCTGGCACCTACTACCATACCCTGTTCAAAGGCACTTCAATATTTTGTCTTGCCCATTCACCCTCTGAGTGGCACACATACACAATCCATGTCTCAATTAATCCAAAGGCTTAAAAATCGTTCTTTAACCTGTCTCCTCTCCATCATCTACACTGGATTTAACAAGTGATATCAATAGGGGATTATAGCTTTCACCTGGATTCACCTGGTCAGTCTATGTCATGGAAAGAGCAGAGGTTCTTAATGTTTTGTATTCTCAGTGTACAGCGTATCTGCCTGATGATGTTTCACGTAAACACAAAGCCAACCTGGTTGTCAGAGCATCGGCAGCAGCCGCACACCATTTCGTTGACCTTTTTCGAACATACCGTTCCTGAATCGTTCTCCATTTTTCTTTGATATCAGCATCGGTGTTCGAATTTTGGCGATATCTCCCTCCAGCTGTAATCTTTTGTGTCTTCTCCGATTACAACTGCATCGAAGGATTGTAGAGGTCACACCTCCTTGCACAGACGCTCCTCAAAACTGGACAGACATAATTGCGCATAGCAAAAGTTGAATTAAAAACACACAAAAAAAGATGCTTGAAGGTAGAACAGCAAGAGCAGGGATGTAGCAGCACGTCCATCTCTTCTGTGTTTTTACCTGAAGGGATGTGATGTAGACACAGGGCGGGACTTCCGTTGCAAATGTCACTCAATACTGCCCCTCAAGTCCTCGCAAGAAATTATACGGTGGGGTTTCAATTTCCAGGTAGTAAAAAACTGCCCTTTTTTGTGACAAAAGACAACATCGCAACATTGTGCTACATTCCGTACCTTCTGTCTCCATAGTGTGTGAATTTATCTTTCGAGACTAATTGCATTGACTGTCCACACATCCAACCCTTACACACAAGAACACCCACACAACCAGTCATGAAGAACACACACAAGCACATACACGCACACAGACTCACACACACATTACACACACACTCACACACACACAGTCAATGCTTCTGTTCTATTATATATAATTTGTTCAACTGCACGACCAACACACTACCCACTTTCAATTTGTAAATAGAGTCATACTTGACACATTCATTATCTACACTGTATATCCCATTGTGTACATTTTGGCTACTACTTCTTCTATTACTTGTTATTTATTAACTGACTCTTTATTACGGATATTGATTATTGTACTACAATGTTGAGGGAGCATAAGCATTTCTCGACACCTTTTATACCTGCTGTAAACTGTGTGAGTGACAAATGAAATGTCCACCAAACCAAACGGGCATCAGCAATAAAGCTTTGGAAAACAAAGTGTACTTTCTCTCAGATAGATCGCTGCCCTCTAACTGGTAATCCATTTGATAAACAATGCTGAAGCACGCTGCAGATGGGGAAACAAGACTGCTCTATTCTAGTGACTGGAACATTATAAGAAACTCGACATCTTGTCTCTAGTCTACTAGGTTGATTGAACACTGGATGTCTGTCCATGTCCTGAGGTCATTGGGAAATGCCTTCAGAACCAGCGAATAGGTGCAACAGTGAGCGCTATTACCATCAAGTAGGCTGTGGTTGAGGGTGGTGAGGGGCGTGGTGAGGGATGTAATCCCAGGGTGGTGGATGGGTGTAATCCCATGACTCCAAAGGTTGAGTGTTCAATCCCAGTGGTAGACAGTACTTTTTTATTTTTTTGTTTTAACCCTATCCCAAAATGTCATTTATTCATTTAACTCTTCTGATTTAATGTTTAAACCCTATCCAAAACCTTAACCCTTTATTTCAAAATTTGACATTTGGAGAAACGGACCAATGGGTGTCCCATGACTCTGGATCCGAAGTTCTCGTGTTTAATCCCAGTGTTAGGATCCGAAGGTTGTGTGTTCAATCCCAGTTGTAGACAGTCATTTTAAATGTTTTTCTATTAACCCTATCCCAAACCATAATCCTTAGTCATTCTGAATGAATGTCTAAACTTAATGTTTTAACCCTATCCCAAACCATAATCCTTAGCCATTCTGAATGAATGTCTAAACTTAATGTTTTAACCCTATCCCAAACCATAACCTAACTTCGAAATTTGAATTTTGGAGCAACCAGGGTGTCAAAAACACATCAAAACTTTATGTTTGGAGAAACATGGATAAACGTCAGAATCCGTTGCCAAATTGGTAAAACTGTGAGATCTTGTTGTGATTGAAAAGCTACTGTTGCAGTAAGACTGAGCTCTGTGTGTATGGAGTCAGACAGGTGAGATGAAAGACCCTAAAGCCAAAATAGAGAAATAAACTGGGGAAAAATAGAAATATATAATATCTCATATATATCATATGTGGTTCCTATTGTTTTGACTGTTTCCATACGTTTATGTTATGCATAAATATGACACCTCAGAGTACTATCAAAGTGGCTGTTGGCCCTACAACATGGCAGTGTTTTGTGACATGAGGTGAGTGTGTGTTTGAGGAGGAGAGAGCGAGGGAGTGAAGAAGAGTGTGTGTACGAGAGACAGAGAGAGAGAGAGAGAGAGAGAGAGAGAGAGAGAGAGAGAGAGGGAGGTGAGAGTGTTGTGTTTCACAGGTTTTTGCGGTGATGCACTGCTTTATTATTCAGCACAAGGGGCACTTCACCATCCGAATGGCTTCTCTTTGATATCGACAGCAGCTTGAGGGGGAGAGTGCACTCAAAAACAGGCGCGGGCCAATTTATTCTTCAAAAAAAAATAGTGTACTTCTCTCGCAGCGGTGGCCCGAACATGAGGCGAGCCAATCGCTTTGATGCTCCAATAGTGACACTCCACACAGTAATGAAATATGGTAATTACACACACATGAAAGCCATGCTACACAGACCAGGGGAAAAAGGGATAAAAACAAATATGACTTTATCCAAAGATACCCTCTGTAATTAATTATCCTTTTCATAAATATATATTTTATTCTATTAGGGACCTACAAAGCAGCGTGAACCATCATTTGACCCAGTGACGAATCAGGGTAAGAGGTCCACTGATTAAGAATGTCAATAACAACACAGAGACAAACAGAAGAGGGGGATTGTCCACAATGCTCTTCACTGTGCTGCTGTTTCCTTTCTGTTTCTCAGTCAGTACTAAACTGTCCACAGGAGAAATGATTGACAAGCCATGTTGTGTTGGTTAAGGTACTCAAGGCAGTCCCCCAGCAGGGAATGCACCTGACACTGGACATTGGGATCTTCATGTTTTACCTTTATGTGCCAAATTCTGTGTCTGCACTATTGATTGACATATACATCTCTCACTTGTATACTTCACACATGCCTCTCAGTAGAACCACATGACTAGTTGGCCAAGGAGCATAGGAGGGAGTGGTGGGGAGGTGAAGGGGGGATAGAGGGAGGTGGAGAGGAAGAGATGGATAAAGAGTGAAAGAGAATGAGAGAATGCAAGAGAATGGGTGGACAGGGCTATTTGTTCACCATCAGTGTTTGCTCTTGAGTCAGACAGCCAGAGCCAACCCCTCATGTCTCTCACACACTTTCACACACTTTCACACACTTTCACACACTTTCACACACACACACACACACACACACACACACACACACACACACACACACACACACACACACACACACACACACACACACACACACACACACACACACACACACACACACACACACACACACACACACACACACACACCTTAGCCTTCCTGCCCCACTCCCTCCAGAGACAGAGCTGGAGGTCAGGGAGAAGGTGGAGGTCAAATGGGCTTGGATCAGTCCTGCTCAAACACTGCTAATAGGACACAGTGTGTATGTGTGTGTGTGTGTGTGTGTGTGTGTGTGTGTGTGTGTGTGTGTGTGGTGGTGGGGGGCCTGACCAGCTAACTGGGGCTAAATGCTCCATGAACAAACACACCCAGATGCACTGTGCTGATGTGCAAAAGCACACACACATACACTCTCACACAGTCGCATGCACACACACACCTTAAGGCCAGAGCACGGGTTGAGAATGTTAAATGCCCATCCTAAGGACATGAAAAGTTTTCCTATTTGTCACTAGTATCTGCAAAAAGCCTTCCTGAAATCTTTAAGAGGGAAGGAGAACTGAACAATGTTGTTAGTTAGCAGATAAGAAAAGTTCTCGCTTAATTGAGTTGAGCTGATGATAAACTCTGGGCACCAGTGGACATGGTACAGACATGGCAGACAGACACAGAGGTCCAGACAGACAGATGGGGCCAGGGGCCAGCTAGCAGTGTCCTCTCTCTCAGAGTGTAGTGATAGGAGTTTTATTCCAGTGCTGAGCCTCTTTTATCACCCTCCTCCAACTGTATCCAGGTAACCCCAAGGCCACCTGGCTCTTAAAACAGGACAGTCAAGGTAACAGGTAATTGCAAAGGCGTCTCGTAAAATGGCCTGTTTGCCCAGAGCTGAACGAACACGGACTCCTCTATATGTCAACCTGGGACTCACAGGGAGCCAACACAGCAAAGGGGACACTGCCGGATACTGTTCCTCTATAGTCTTACTGTACTGTACCCTGGCTCTCTTCCTCTCAATCTTTCTCCTTTCTCTTTACCTACATGTTTCTTCCTCTCTCTTTCTTTCTCTGTCTGTCCTTCCATCTTAGTTGTTCTGCCGTCTCTCACTCTGTCATCCCCCCTATTTTACCTCTTTCTCTGTTTTCATTTGTTTTTATGAGTAACCTGGTTCTCTGTTCACCTCCCACCTCCCGAACATCAGTCTTTTAATGTTTGATTCCAGGTGATAAGAGCATGGGAGATGAGCCAATAAGAGAGCAGGAGAGCAGGAGTTAATATGGTCAAAGGGCAGAGGGTGGGGAGGGGACAGCAGACACACACACACACACACGCACACACACACACACACACACACACACACACACACACACACACACACACACACACACACACACACACACACACACACACACACACACACACACACACACACACACACACACACACACACACACACACACACAAGCTGCACAACAAACTGCCTTTTGGGAGGCCTGGCTGCCCTGGCTTGGAGTCTCTGGACCAGGCCCAGTTCAGCACTCAAAGTGACAGAGGACTGAGAGGAAACTAGTAAAGAGCCAAAGTACTCCACCAGAACCGCTGCATGGTGGGACACACACATCCACATACAGTATGCATGGGTGTGAGAGAGAACACCCAACACAATCTACTCTAACGTTCAAAGGTTTGGAGTCACTTAGAAATGTCCTTGTTGTTGAAAGGAAAGCACATTTTTTGTCCACTAAAATAACATAAAACAGCTTCATTAAATGGTACCCGCAAAACACCAGTCTCAACGTCAGCAGTGAAGAGGAGACTCCAGGATACTGGACTTCTAGGTAGAGTTGGAAAGAAAAAGACATTTAGTTTGGAGTCATTAAAACTTGTTTTTCAACCACTCCACAAATTTCTTGTTAACAAACTATAGTTTGGGCAAGTCGGTTAGGACATCTACTTTGTGCATGACACAAGTCATTTTTCCAACAATTGTTTACAGACAGATTATTTAACTGCATCACAATTCCAGTGGGTTAGAAGTTTACATACACTAAATTGACTGTGCCTTTAAAAAGCTTGGAAAATTCCAGAAAATGATGACAAGGCTTTTTGACATAATTTGAGTCAATTGGAGGTGTACCTGTGGATGAATTTCAAGGTCTACCTTCAAACTCAGTGCCTCTTTGCTTGACATCATGGGAAAATCAAAAGAAATCAGCCAAGACCTCAGAAGAAAATCGTAGACCTCCAAGGCTGATTCTTTTTTGGGAGCAATTTCCAAACGCCTGATGGTACCACGTTCATATGTACAAACAATAGCCCGCAAGTATAAACACCATGGGTCCACGCAGCCGGCGTACCGCTCAGGAGGAGACACATTCTGTCTCCTGGAGATGAACGTACTTTGGTGCGAAAAGTGCAAATCAATCCCAGAGTAACAGCAAAGGACCTTGTGAAGATGCTGGAGGAAACAGGTACAAAAGTATTTATATCTACAGAAAAACGAGTCATATATCGACATAACCTGAAAGGCCGCTCAGCAAGGAAGAAGCCACTGCTCCAAAATCACCATAAAGAAGCCAGACTACGGTTTGCAACTGCACATGGGGACAAAGATCATACTTTTTGGAGAACTATCCTCTGGTCTGATGAAACAAAAATAGAACCTTTTTGCCATAATGGCAAATGTTAATGTTAATGCTTGGTCGCAAATGGGTCTATGACCCCAAGCATACTTCCAAAGCTGTGGCAAAATGGCTTAAGGACAACAAAGTCAAGCTATTGGAGTGGCCATCACAAAGCCTTGACCTCAATCCTATAGAACATTTTTGGGCAGAACTGAAAAAGTGTGTGCGAGCAAAGCATGTGCGAGGCCTACAAACCTGACTCAGTTACACCATCTCTGTCAGGAGGAATGGGCCAAAATTCACCCAATTTATTGTGGGAAGCTTGTGGAAGGCTACCCGAAACCTTTGACCCAAATGAAACTATTTTAAAGGCAATGCTATAAAATACTAATTAAGTGAATGTAAACTTCTGACCCACTGGGAAGGTGATGAAAGAAATAAAAGCTGAAATAAATCACTCTCTCCTATTATTCTGACAATTCAGATTCTTAAAATAAATTGGTGATCCTAACTGACCTAAGACAGGCTTTTTTTTACTAGGATTAAATGTCAGGAATTGTGAAAAACTGAGCTTAAATGTATTTGGTTAAGGTGTATGTGAACTTTCAACTTCAACTGTATCTCAGACTGGCCAATAAAAATAAAAGATTAAGATGGGCAAAAGAACACAAACACTGTACAGAGGTACTTTGTCTAGAAGGCCAGCATCCCGGAGTCGCCTCTTCACTTTTGACATTGAGACTGGTGTTTTCTGGGTACTATTTAATGAAGCTACCAGTTGAGGACTTTTGAGGCATATGTTTCTCAAACTAGACACACTAATGTACTTGTCCTCTTGCTCAGTTGTGCACCGGGGCCTCCCACTCCTCTTTCTATTCTGGTTAGAGACTGTTTGCACTGTTCTGTGAGGGGAATAGTACACAGCGTTGTAAGAGATCTTCAGTTTCTTGGCAATTTCTCACATGGAATCGCCTTCATTTCTCAGAACAAGAATAGACTGACCAGTTTCAGAAGAAAGTTCTTTGTTTCTGGACATTTCGAGCCTGTAATCGAGCCCACAAATGCTGATGCTCCAGATACTCAACTAGTCTAAAGAAGGACAGTTTTACTGCTTCTTTAATCAGAAAAACAATTTTCAGCTGTGCTAACATAATTGCAAAATGATTTCTAATGATCAATTAGCCTTAGAAAATGATAAACTTGGATTAGCGAACACAACGTGCCATTGGAACACAGGAGTGATGGTTGCTGATAATTGGCCTCTGTACACCTATGTGTCGCGATCGTCATTGTGGAAATGACCGGACCAAGGTGCAGCGTGGTGAGCGTACATTTTCCTTTATTTATGTAAATGTCGCCAACAAAACAAGAAACAAAGAAACGACCGTGAAGCTTACTAGGGCTATAGTGCAACAAACAAAGAAAACTACCCACAAAATACAAAGGACAAAAGGCTGCCTAAGTATGATCCCCAATCAGAGACAACGATAGACAGCTGTCCCTGATTGAGAACCATACCCGGCCAAATAATAGAAATATAGAAACTAGAATTCCCACCCCAGTCACACCCTGGCCTACCCAAAATAGAGAATAAAAGCCTCTCTATGGCCAGAGCGTGACACTATGTAGATATTCCATTAAAAATCTGCTATTTCCAGCCACAATAGTCATTTACAACATTAACAATGTCTACACTGTATTTCTGATCAATTTGATGTTATTTTAATGGACACAAAATGTGCTTTTCTTTCAAAAACAAGGACATTTCTATGTGACCCCAAACTTTTGAATGGTAGTGTATGTCTATCTGCATTGTCTATCTGTGTTGTCTATCTGCACAGCAGTAACTATATATCTACAGTAACTACAGAATCTATATATCTATTACACGTGCACTCACAGCCCATAATACACAAACACACACACACACACACACACACACACTAGGCTGCACAGCACACTATTTACTGCTGGATCCGTCACGCTCCATTTCCTCACCTTCAACAATTGCTTGTTTGTTTCCATCTGCAAACAAACACCAACACAAGCAAAATAGCCGCCATTGACAACGATAACTTAACCCTCTCTCAGACACACACACATCCTCCTCTCTCTCTCGCTCTCTCTCTCTCTCTCTCTCTCTCTCTCTCTCTCTCTCTCTCTCTCTCTCTCTCTCTCTCTCTCTCTCTCTCTCCTCTCTCTCTCTCTCGCCTCTCTCTCTCTCGCTTTCCTTCTCTCTTAGGGTTTCATCTGATTTGATCCCCCTATGCTCGACATTATAAATTCATTGTGTGCTGCTTGTGGCTGGCATGTCTGATTGAAGTGATGGGCTGATTCCTCTTGCTTCCTCCCAGATGGAGGGTGCTATAGCAAATAGCCCAATGGGTCTGTTTAGATAACACTGACCTCTCCCTGCCGGGACGCCTGCGCTGTAAGTGAGCGGTTTAAGGGATTCTGCCGTCCCTAAGTGGTAGGGAAAAAAAGAAAAAGAGCCAAATTGATCAATTCAGAGATGGAGAGAGAAAAAAAGATGTGGCCAATGGTTGTGAGCGTATTGTAACTCCCACCTGCCTCTCCATGTACAGAAGTGATAGTCATCATCAGGCTGAATAGCAGGAGGACACAAGGGCCTGCCTCTGCTGATCTGCATCCCACCAATTGGGTTACCCAGGAAACATACAGTAGGCTGAACGGGGGGCCACTTGCGCTCTTCCTTGGAAATGGATATTCACGTCTTTGTTCCGTGTCATGGTAATGTTTATAAAATGAATCCTGTTCAATTGTGTGCTCCTCTCAGCAGCCAGAGCTCCTGCGATTGCATCAGCCAACCTTCACACAGGTCAGGATTTAAACACTAATGTTGATCAAAGAAAATGAACCAAAGGAAGAGATGAATAAAGCTCTGTAGAAAAGATGCATAAATATATACTGATGAATTGACATTGAGAGAGACAGATTAAATATGGGATATTATATTTCCTGTTGCTTAGCCTGATGAAACTGCCATTATCTCTCTCTCCAGCTGTAATGGTGTGACGCCTTCAGATGGCCCCTGTGTGTTCCAAGCTAAATGGCCTGATCTCTTAGTCTCACATATAAAGACACCATCAGCCTCTGTGTGTTTCCCCATCTCTATGGCCTTGTGCTTAAGTGCCCACTTTATGGGCCACATCAGGGCACACACCCTGTTTTAATGTGCATTTTAAAATAATGATCCTTGGTGTTATGCAACTCCTTGCAAACACAGAGGCCTGTTTAAAACTTATTGGGGGAGATATTATGGCTCATCTCTGAAAGCTGGGGTTGTAAAACATCATTGTAACTCCCTCATGTGACAAGAGGTTTTATAATCGCACCATTAAAAGCCATTGAGTGTGTGGGCCAAGTTAGGCTGGGTGAGCCACTGCAGGCCTTCTTTTCCTGGTTGTATGGCTGGATAGAGGTGGCATGCCTTACAGTGAGGAGTGGAGCTGCTTTAAGATAAAGACAATGTTGTTCTTTAATTAAAACAGCACATCTCTCGTCATCGATTCCAACGAGGGGAGAAGAGGAAACTGTGATACAGACACAAATAGACAGCATGTTATAAACTGCTTAGTAGTGAGAAATACTGTACACAAGCCATCATATGAAGTAAAGGCCTGGTGAACTTGTGTGCGCGCGTGTGTGTGTGAGCATTCTGGGGTATGCATGTATGAGAGAAATAGAGAGAGACCGAGAGAGAACAGAGAATGAGAGAAATACAATCCAAAGAGGGATGGCCCTGGGCATAAGCAACATAAGAGGTCATCTAGCCCCCCCGGGACAGCCACTCGATTAGCCCATGTCAATTAGTCAGGAAATTACTTTAAAAACTGCAAAAATGTCTCTCCACCCCATGGCAAAATGTGTACGATTGTTGGAAATTAGCTGTAAAACTGCAAAATTATCTCTTTGCCCACTTTCTCTTAATTCGTGTGTGACTTTTCCTATAATATGACATACACATTATTTTCAGCCTACATGCTGTTTAAGGGCTGGGTTTTATTTGAATGTTACCACCCACCAGCACAACATTGTTGATTAACCAGAAACAGGTGGAAAGTTATTTCTCTACATGACTGAGATGAGCAGAATGGCCGCTTGGCTACCTGAGCAATGGGGTCAATTTAAATATGAGGTTTTTGCACCTCCAATTTTTTTTACCATAACATTATCATAATCCATTGAATAATTTGTCAATTTTCACATATTTATTAGCTAGTCTGTATTAAAAATATATATACAGTACCTGTCAAAAGTTTGGACACACCTACTCATTCAAGGGATTTTCTTTTATTTCTACTATTTTCTACATTATACAATAATAGTGAAGACATGAAAAATATGAAATAACACATATGGAATCACCGTGCTTCTACACCTGCATTGCTTGCTGTTTGGGGATTTAGGCTGGGTTTCTGTACAGCACTTTGAGATATCAGCTGATGTACGAAGGGCTATATAAATACATTTGATTTGATTTTGATTTGATTTTTTAAAAATGTAACAAATCAAAATATATTATATATTTTAGATTTGTCAAAGTAGCCACCCTTTGCCTTGATGACAGATTTGCAAACGCTTGGAATTCTCTCAACCAGCTTCACCTGGAATGCTTTTCCCACATATGTTCCCACATATGCTGAGCACTTGTTGGCTGCTTTTCCTTCACTCTGCCGTCCAACTCATCCCAAACAATTACAATTGGGTTGAGGTCAGGTGATTGTGGAGGCCAGGTCATCTGATGCAGCACTGCATCACTCTCCTTCTTAGGCAAATAGCCCTTACACAACATGGAGTTGTATTGGGTCAAATCAGATGGGTTTGCGTATTGCTGCAGAATTCTGTGGTAGCAATGCTGGTTAAGTGTGCCTTGAATTCTAAACAAATCACTGACAGTGTCACAAGCAAAGCACCCCTACACCATCACACCTCCTCATCAAAGCTTCATGGTGGGAACCACACATGCGGAGATCATCCATTTATCTACTCTGTGACTAACAAAGACACAGCGGTTAGAACCAAAAATCTCAAATTTGGACTCATCAGACCAAAGGACAGATTTCCACTGGTCTAATGTCCATTGCTCGTGTTTCTTGGCCCAAGCAAGTCTCTTCTTCTTATTGGTGTCCTTTAGTAGTGGTGTCTTTGCAGCAATTGGACCACGAAGGCCTGACGCACATAGTCTCCTCTGAACAGTTGATGTTGAGATGTGTCTGTTACTTGAACTGTGAAGCATTTATTTGAACTGCAATTTCTGAGGTTTGTAACTAATGAACTTATCCTCTGCAGCAGAGGTAACTCTGGGTCTTCCTTTCCTGTGGCAATCCTCTTGAGAGCCAGTTTCATCATAGCGCTTGATGGATTTTGCGACTGCAGTTGAAGAAACTTTAAAAGTTTGTGAAATGTTTCGTATTGACTGACCTTCATGTCTTAAAGTAATGATGGACTGTCATTTGTCTTTGTTATTTGAGCTGTTCTTGCCATAATATGGAGTTGGTCTTTTACAAAGTAGGGCTAACATCTGTATACCAACCCTACCTTGTCACAACACAACTGATTGGCTCAAGATGAAGAAAATAAAGTCCACAGATTAACTTTTAACAAGGCACACCTGTTAATTGAAATGCATTCCAGGTGACTCATGAAGCTGGTTGAGAGAATACCAAGAGTGTGCAAAGCTTTCATCAAGCCAAAGGGTGGCTACTTTAAAGAATCTCAAATCTCAAATATATTTTGATTTGTTTAACACTTTTCCATATGTGTTCTACAATGTAGAAATAGTAAAAATAAAGAAAACCCCTGGAATGAGTAGGTGTGTCCACATTTTTGACAGGTACTATATGACAAATTTTATGAATTGTATATTTGAGTGCTATAATAGGATTTTGCAAATACGGCCCCCCGTCCACCGAGATGAATGGCTTTGACCACTGAAGTTTTGCTTCACTACACGCTCCACTGCTTGGATTGGTGTAAGGTTAGCTAGAAACCACAAGTGTTTATCCATCTAATGAAAAGGCACCCGTGAAAGAAAATTCAAGGAACATATAGTTAGTTACATGTCATTTACGGCATGCATGATCATGAGCAAAGTCATTGTAGCCTATCATTTTACTTCCCCTGTGAGAACCATGAGCACGGGCTGACTTGGCTTTGCTGTACAGCAGCCAAAGCCTGCCAGCAGCCTACCTTCCAAAGGTTGTACCGTGTCCATTACAATATGGAAAAACACATTAGCTATCTTTCAATAGTTATCCATATTACCAGAGCTTAATCTTATTATATCTAAGTATTTCTTTGGTGGATTCATGTCCGCAATTTAAGGAAGATGTCAAAACTTTGGAGATAACAATAGATGGCGAAGTCAAAGATAGGCAAGTTCCATCTGTGGTGATGTTTTCCCTAAATCAATGCTTCTGACCAATCTAGCTGGCTAATCTTTTGAATATGTGTGTAGTAAAAAAAAAACAGCAACAACAGATAAGCTAACTAGATAAGGTTAGCATGCTAGCTAGTTACACTGACAGCTGTCAGTGCCCTGTTTGCTGATGTTTATCAACTCCTTGTGGAAATTCCCACACCCAATTTGTGAATATATATAAGTAGCCTTAGTCATTCTTCGGAGGTGAAGCCTAAATATGCATTTCCTCTCTAGGACTGTCACCCCCTGACCTTAGAGAGCTTTTTATGTCTCTATTTTGGCTTGGTCAGGGTGTGATTTGGGTGGGCATTCTATGTTCAGTTTTCTATGTTTTGTATTTCTTTGTTTTGGCCGGGTATGGTTCTCAATCAGGGACAGCTGTCGATCGTTGTCTCTGATTGGGAACCATACTTAGGTAGCCTTTTCCCACCTATGTTTTGTGGGTAGTTGTTTTCTGTTTAGTGTTCTGCACCTAACAGGACTGTTTCGGTTTCGTTTCTCACTTTGTTATTTTGTTCTAGTGTTCAGTCTCAATAAAAAATCATGAACACTTACCACACATGGGTGCCCAGTCCGGGGCCCGCAACGAGGGTGCCCAGTCCGGGGCCCACAGCGAGGGTGCCCAGTCCTGGGCCCGCAACGAAGGTCTCCAGTCTGGGGTCAGTGGCAAAATGTACAGTGTTGGTCCCATGTTTCATGAGCTGAAATAAATTATACAAGACATTTTCCATATGCACAAAAAGCTTATTTCTCTCAGATTTTGTGCACAAATCTGTTTACTGTGCTACCAGGGAGCTTGCAATTTGCATGCAGGTATGTCCACCACAGCTGTTGCCAGAGATTTTGTTTTATTTTTAATTTTACCCCTTTTTCTCCCCAATTTCATGGTATCCAATTGTTAGTATCTACTATCTTGTCTCATCACTACAACTCCCGTACGGGCTCAGGAGAGACAATGGTTGAAAGTCATGCATCCTCTGATACACAACCCAACCAAGCTGCACTGCTTCTTAACACAGCACACATCCAACCCGGAAGCCAATGTGTCAGAGGAAACACCGTGCACCTGGCAACCTTGGTTAGCGTGCACTGCCCCTGGCCCGCCACAGTAGTCACTGGTGTGCGATGAGACAAGGATATCCCTACCAGCCAAACCCTCCCTAACCCAGACGACGCAAGGGCAATTGTGCATCGCCCCACGACCTCCCGGTCACGGCCGGTTACGACAGAGCCTGGGCGCAAACCCAGAGTCTCTGGTGGCACAGCTGGCGCTGCAGTACAGCGCCCTTAACCACTGCGCCACCCGGGAGGCCTGCTTCTAGAGAATTTAATGTTAATTTCTTTATCATAAACTGCTTCCAATGTCATTTTAGATTATTTTAGATCATGTGTAACCACACCAGCCCAGGAACTCCACATCCGGCTTCTTCACCTGCGGGATCGTCTGAAACGAGCCAACCAGATAGCTTATGAAACTGTGGGTTTGCACAATCAAAATATTTCTGCACAAACTGTGCAGAACCGACTTCAGGGCGCAAATGCTCACCTTCGATGGCCACTGATGCTGGATAAGTGTGCTCTTAACGGATGAATCCCGGTTTCAACTGTACTGGACAGATTGCAGATTATATGGTGTTGTGAACAGAGTGCCCCATGGTGGTGGTGAGGTTATGTTATGGGCAGGCATAAGCTACAGACAACGAACACAATTGCATATTGTTGATGCAATTTGAATGCACAGAGATACCGTGACGTGATCCTGAGGCCCATTTTTGTGCCATTCATCCGCCGCCATCACCTCATGTTTCAGCATGATAATGCACGGCCCCATGTCGCAATGATCTGTACACAATTACTGGAAGCTGAAAATGTCCCAGTTCTTCCATGGCCTGCATACTTATCAGACATGTCACCCATTGAGCATGTTTAGGACGCTTAGGATCGATGTGTACGACAGCGTGTTCCAGTTCCATCCATTATCCAGCAATTTAGCACAGCCATTGAAGAGGAATGGGACAACATTCCACCTGCCACACTCAACAGCCTAATCAACTCTATGCAAAGGAGATGTGTGGTGCTGCATGAGGCAAAAGGTGGTCACACCAGATACAGACTGGTTTTCTGATCCACGCCCCTACCTTTTTTATTAAGGTATCTGTTGACCAACAGATGCATATTTGTATTCCCTGTCATGTGAAATCCATAGATTAGGGCCTAATTAATTTCCTTATATGAAATGTAACTCAGTAAAATATTTGAAATTGTTGCATGTTGCATTTATACTTTTGTTTGGTGTATATGAAGAGCACTAAGCATGCTGTCTCTGACCAACTCTCTTATTATTGCTCTCAGAAAGATCTTCTTGACCCTAACCAGTCAGGCTTCAAGGCAGCTCATTCAACTGAGACCGCTCTCCTCTGTGTCACAGAGACTCTCCTGACAAAGCTGACTCTCCCTCCTCTGTTCTCATCTTCCTTGATCTATCCGCTGCCATCGACACCGTGAACCATCAAATTCTCCTTTCCACCCTCTCAGGGTTGGGCGTCTCAGACTCTGCACACTCCTGGATTGCATCCTACCTGGCAGGTTGCTCCTACCAGGTGGCGTGGAGAGGATCTGTGTCTGCACCACTTGTTCTCTCTTACTGGTGTCCCCCAGGGCTCGGTTCTAGGCCCTCTCCTCTTTTCTTTTTACACCAAGTCACTCAGCTCTGTCATATCCTCACATGGTCTCTCCTATCATTGCTATGCGGACGACACTCAACTACTCTTCTCCTTCCCCCTTCTGACACCCAAGGGGCGACACGCATCTCTGCGTGCCTGGCAGACATCTCAGCTTGGATGTTGACCCACCACCTCAAGCCCAACAAAACGGTGTGCCTCTTCCTCCCAGGGAAGCTCTGCCCACTCCAAGACCTCTCCATGTCAGTTGACAACTCCACTGTGTCCCCCTCCCAGAGTGCAAAGAATCCTGGTGTGAGCCTGGACAATACCCTGTCGTTCTCAGCAAACTTCAAAGCAGTGACTTACTCCTGCAGGTTCATGCTCTTCAACAACTGTAGAGTATGACATTTCATCACAAAGGAAGTAGTGCCTGACCTAATCCAGTCACTTATGATCTCCCGTCTAGACTACTGCAATTCTCTGTTGGCTGAGATCCCTGCTTGTGCCATGAAAACACTGCAACTTTTCCAGAATGCCGCAGCCCACCTGATGTTCAACCTTCCTAAGTTCTCCCATGTCACTCCACTCCTCTGCACATTCCACTGGCTTCCAGTCAAAGCTCAGATCATCAAGACCCTGCTGCTTGCCTACGGAGCAGCAAGGGGTACTGCCCCTCCTTACCTTCAAGCCATGCTCAAACTCTACATCCCAACCCAAGCACACTATTCCGCTACCTCTGATCTGTTGGCCCTCCCACCCCTACAGGAGGGCAGCTCCCGCTCAGCCCAGTCAAAGCTCTTCTCTGTCCTGGCACCCCAATGGTGGAACAGGCTTCCCCCTAGATGATAGTGCTAGCTAGGTGGTCAACAGCATTTTTGCCCTAGAACCACCCCAAAAAAGGTCTACTTCACATATTTGTTGAGGGAAATTTTTGTAATAATTTTTTGAAACATTATTATTATCATTATTTATTGATTGATTTATCAGGGGGGTGCTGCAGCACCCTCAGCACCCCTACTTCCATCGGCTATGCAGTAACATCACTCAAACATATTTCTCAGGGAGATACTGGTGGAGACTGATTGAGTCTGATTTCAAAGGAACCTGAGGCTGCACAAGTTGTGGTTGTGCAAACCCCAATACTGAAAGAGAGGTAACAAAAGCTGAATAGATTGTTTGTTATGATTTGTGATTCAATAATTATTTTGCTGGTAATCTACCAAAATAGTTAGCTATGTTTGCCTGTGTTTTGTGGGTGATTATTTTCTGTTTAGTATTTTTTCCATTCACCTTACGGGACTGTTCATTTTGTCGTTTATTGTTTTGTTCAGTGTTCAGTTATTTTATTAAAAATATGAACACTTACCACGCTGCACTTTGGTCCTCACCTTCTTCAACCACAGACGATCGTTACATCAAGAACCGAAAATGATATTTGTTTCTTTTTTCCATGCTACAAGGATGGTTTATCTGCAAACAAGTTAGATAGCTTGTTTCCATCTTCTGCTCTGTGTTTGTTTCTGGCTGCTGTAATGTTAGCAAGTGGCTTTCATTTCTGCTCCAGGCCATGGCAGCAGGGTCATTTGAGTCGGCAGGATTTAATGCAAAGTCACACATTGCCCAGACGGCCTGTCCAAAGCCGCTCAGGGAAAACTCTTCTTGTTTTTTATTGTTCAAAGTGAAAACACTCCACAAGTAGGGAGGTATAGGGTCGTCCGGATGAGGGTCTGCTAAATGACTCAAATAAATACAGTATATAACAAATGGGTGTGGGACTACTAATGCATGATAGTGTGAGTTTAGTTAAGCAGAATCAGTAGTCTGAATTGTCTCATATTCAACTAGTTGCTGTAGATGTGGATCAGACCAGCTACCACTGGTTTTAGATAAATAATTCCGCTCTCTCGGTGTTGAGTTTCCCGTGTGCTGTGGTTTCATCAGACCTCCCTCAAGCATCTGTAATGACAGATACTTGGCAGAACGTCCTCAGTACGGTTTAGTACAGAACGCAAAGCAAACTAGACTCTTGGCATAGTACAATGCTCTATCTAGACTAAAATGTGTCAAAAACGTATAATAACCATAATCTCTAGAAAAGTAATCCTGCATAATTGCAAAATGTCTGATAAAAGTTTGTAACTAGTGATGATAATGGACAACTTTTTTGTGGACAATTATTTCTGAACTATGTTCCACAGTCACTAGGAGAGGGTATGATGATTAACTGCCTTGATTGAGCCCATGGAAGCGAATTTCAAACACTCAGTTTTGTAAGGAACCATCTACCTACCAAGGTAGAAATATCATTAACGGCGTCCCAGAAATGAAAAGGTAATGGACGCGTTCCTCTGCCAAAGCGTTGCTGACGCATACCAGGTCTTGCAACGCATGGATAGGTATTTTAAGTATCAGCTAACCATAGTTTATTTTAAAGCAATCTGGAGCCCAACGGCACAGTTTATTTTAAAGCAATCTGGAGCCCAACGGCACAGTCGATGAAGTGGCATGCAACCAATGGTTGACGTGTTCAACGACTGAGCAGCGGACGCGATTTAAATCAAATCACCGTCTGACAGAAATATAAAATAATGTACAATGTTGCAATTTTCCGAATTTAAGCAGAAAATTGACCAACCAAATACACGAATAATAAGAATAATAATTATTATAATAATGTAATGTTGTATTTTTGTAGTATATTTGACTATTTGTTTAACCAACCTCTCAAACTGATGCCGGACACCAGATGTCAAACGAGGCCTATTTGAGTCTAACCTTTATACCAGAGGGCTCGAACCAAGTGAGAAAATCCATAACAAAATACATTATAATTTAAAAATAGGGACTGCATATCAGAGGTGTTTTGGAAAGGGGTGGAAGGGGGTGGAGGGGGGTGGATAGAGACAGAATGTCATTTAAGATTCAAGATTTCCATTTGGCCATCTGAAAATACAACGCAATTGTCCTCCTGGTCACCTCTCGGCTCTAGAATTCGATAGAATGCAAATGTTGGAGGTCTATAGGGCTCGGTGTGGGTAATCCATTGATTTGAGATGAATACAGTGGCTACTCGCGGACCCTTCACAGTTATTAGGACTAATAGAAAAACATAAAATAAAGAAAAAAGGAGCAGGAATCTGCACAAAAGCCCCAAATAGCCAGCTCCTCCAAAGCCCTCTCTGAGAGTTTGGCTTGCAATTTGCATTCCTTTGCGCGACAACTTGTAATCCCCTCCTCAGCATGCCAAGAAACACACAACAGATTTATTGTCCCAGTCAACAAATCGTTTAGGTCACCCAAACCTATTACTGGCTAATGCTTCGGGAGCCCCTGCACTCCCCTCTGGTCTCATCACATGAACCAGTAGTTTCCAAACACCCCGCAGAGCCCAGCAGCTCCATAGCTTTGTTGGGCCCTGATCTATTCACGCCAAATACACTTCTGCAGCTTCAACACCTTCCCAGCGCGGCCTGGGAGACTGCTACAAAACCCAGAGACCACACTCTATTCTCGGCCAACAATGCAACACTAGATTGGTGAAAAAGATACACACACACATACGTATAGAAAATAGCCCATATGTTCTCCTATTTATATTCTAACACAAATTAAAAAGTCCTTGCAGAAATTATATAAATCAATGCGCCTAATGATGATGCAAACAGGCCATATAAATCCAATATATATATATTTAAATGTATGTGTGTGGTTGGAATGGGCTGATTGTAACATTTTGTCGTTTTCGTTAGTAATGCGTGCATTTTAATTGTTCATGTGGTGAAATTTATAAATGTTATATATATATATATATATATATACAGTACCAGTCAAAAGTTTGGACACACCTACTCATTCAAGGGATTTTCTTTATTTGAGCTATTTTCTACATTATACAATAATAGTGAAGACGTCAAAACTATGAAATAACACATATGGAATCATGTAGTATCCAAAAAAGTGTGAAATAATTCAAAACATGTTTAATATTTTAGATTTTTCAAAGTAGCCACCCTTCGTCTTTGATGACAGCTTTGCACATTCCTGGCAACCAGCTTCACCAGCTTTTCCAACAGTCTTGCAAGAGTTTCCACATATGCTGAGCACTTGTTGGCTGCTTTTCCTTCACTCCCCGGTCCAACTCATCCCCAAACTTCTCAATTAGGTTGAGGTCGAGTGATTTTGGAGGCCAGCTCATCTGATGCAGCACTCCATCACTCTCCTTCTTGGTCAAATAGCCCTTAGACAGCCTGCAGGTGTGTTGGGTCATTGTCCTGTTGAAAAACAAATGATAGTCCCACTAAGCGCAAACCAGATGGGATGGCGTATCTCTGCAGAATGCTGTGGTAGCCATGCTGGTTAAGTGTGCCTTGAATTCTAAATAAATCACTGACAGTGTCACCAGCAAAGCACCCCACACCATCACACCTCCTCCTCCATGTTTCACGGTGGGACACACACACCAGCCGTTCACCTACTCTGCCTCTCACAAAAACATGGCGGTTGTAACCTAAAGTCTCAAATTTGGACTCCTCAGACCAAAGGACAGATTTTCAATCTAGTGTCCATTGCTCGTGTTTCTTGGCCCAAGCAAATCTCTTCTTATTATTGGTGTCCTTTTGAAGTGTTTTCTTCACAGCAATTTGACCACGAAAGCCTGATTCAAGCCGTCTCCTCTGAACAGTTGATGTTGAGATGTGTCTGTTACTTGAACTCCGTGAAGCATTAATTTGGGCTGCAATTTCTGAGGCTGGTAACTCTAATGAAATTATCCTCTGCAGCAGAGGTAACTCTGGGTCTTCCTTTCCTGTGGCGGTCCACATCATAGCGCTTGATGGTCTTTGAGACTGCTTTTGAAGAAACGTTCAAAGTTCTTCAAATTTTCATATTGACTGACCTTCACTTCATGTCTTAAAGTAATGATGGACTGTCATTTGTCTTTGCTTATTTGAGCTGTTCTTGCCATAATATGGACTTGGTATTTTACCAAATAGGGCTATCTTCTGTATACCAACCCTACCTTGTCACAACACAACTGATTGGCTCAAACGCAATAAGACGGAAAGAAATTCTGCATATTAACCTTTAACAGGGCACATCTGTTAATTGAAATACATTCCAGGTGACTACCTCATGAAGCTGGTTGAGAGAATCCCAAGAGTGTGCAAAGCTGTCATTAAGGCAAAGGGTGGCTACTTTGAAGAATCTCAAATCTTAAATATATTTTGATTTGTAAACCTTCTTCGGGATCGGTGTCCCTTCCACGGTACGGTGGAGCTAACGTAGGCTAATGCGATTAGCATGAGGTTGTAAGTAACAAGACAATTTCTCAGGACATAGACATATCTGATATTGGCAGAAAGCTTAAATACTTATTAATCTAACTGCACTGTCAATTTACAGTAGCAATTACAGTGAAATAATACCATGTTTGAGGAGAGTGCACAATTTTGAACATGAAAAGTTATTAATAAACAAATTAGGCACATTTGGGCAGTCTTGATACAACATTTTGAACAGAAATAAAATGGTTTATTGGATCTGTCTAAAACTTTGCACACACACCGCTGCCATCTAGTGGCCAAAATATAAATTGCACCTGGGCTGGAATAATACATTTATGGCCTTACTCTTGCATTTCAAAGATGATGGTACAAAAAAATACAAAATAACGTTTTTTTTCTCCTTTGTATTATGTTTTACCAGATCTAATGTGTTATATTTTCCTACATTCCTCTCACATTTCCACAAACTGCTAAATGTTTCCTTTCAAATGGTACCAAGAATGTGTATATCCTTGCTTCAGGGCCTGAGTTACTGGCAGTTAGATTTGGGTATGCCATTTTAGGCGAAAATTGAAAAAAAGGGGGTGGATCCTTTATAGGATCCTTAACACTTTTTGTTTACTACATGATTCCATATGTGTTATTTCATAGTTTTGATGTCTTCTCTATTATTCTATAATGTAGAAAATAGTAAAAATAAAGAAAAACTTTGAATGAGTAGGTGTGTCCAGACTTTTGTCTGGTACTGTATATATACACTACCAGTCAAAAGTTTTAGAACACCTACTCATTCAAAGGTTTTCCTTTATTTTATTTTTTACTGATTTCTACATTGTATAATAGAACAGTTGACCTGGGTAGCTCTAGCAGGGCAGATATTTGACCAACCATCTTGTTGGAAAGGTGGCATCCGATGACGGTGCCACGTTTAAAGTCACTGAGCTCTTCAGTAAGGCCATTCTACTGCCAATGTCTGTTTATAAAGAATGCATGACTGTTTGCTCGATTTTATACACCTGTCAGCAACGGATGTGGCTGAAATAGCCGAATCCACACAGTTGAAGGGGTGTCCATATACTTTTGTATATATAGTGTATATAGAACCCCAGGGTTTCTTCTTCACTGAACCAAATTTGATTGCATATAGAACCCTTGGGTCCCATATAGGGTTCTATATGGAACCAATTTCGGTTCTTTATAGAACCTTTTATGGGTGCCATACATGGAGCAATAATAGAACCCCTTTCGCTTCTATCCTTTTTTTCTAAAAGTGTATTGTTCTATTCTTTATTTTCTACATGGGTTGACGACGATAATCGAGCTTAAAGCACGTCCTCAGGAAAACTGCCATTAGAGCATGTTATTTTTTGGTCTGTGTTATACTTTCACTGTGCTGTCTATCTATCCGTGGAGGGAGAGGCGAGAGGAGAGGACCGTCCATCTGCTCGCCTTTGTGCCTCACACGCATGGCATTAAATGAGAGGTCACCGCCGAGAGAGAGGGAGAGATCTCCCACATAGACCCGACACGACAAACACAACGGATCCTTTGATTCGCTTGTTTGCACACATACATTTATCTCTAATTGTTGTTTTGGCTTTCAGTATGGCCCCATATAGAGACCGTGCACAGACTGCACATGAAAGCCATAGGCGCAATTGTTCGCGCACATTAAACTACAGACGTATTCAAGTTATCCAACATCAACACGAAATCCAGCATATTTTGACAGCCTCACAACTTTTATAAGCAATCAGTTTGAGAGTTGATATCTATTCTGGAAGTATTTGGGCGTCGGCGATATCGATAGAAGATAACACATTCGGAGTGAGGTTCTAGAACACATGCCAGGGGTACTTCAGATTAGAACGTTTGGTACTGAGGATGGCAGGAACAGAGCGCATGCAGATTAGGGACAACATTTTCCCATTGAAACAAAAGTAGAAATAAAACAACGCGCCCTCACTTTCATTTGACAAATAACATAGGCCGACAGAGGAAAATACATAGGCCTAACTATAATCATTTGGTGAGGAATCAATTAACAATATTGGATAATAAAATTATCGTTAATAGACAATAATGGTTCTTGCCATTATTCAAATAGCCTATACAATCGCATCCGTCTTGCCTCATGTAGGCTACAGCCTTGGCATGATTTCGTAGGCAGTCTGATACGATGGGCCGATTTCAGTCTGGATTACACTAGTACAGTGATGAAGTCTGAGCACTGTCAAATATATTGCAGCCATCAGATTGCGTTTAAGTGAAAGGCTGCGGCCAAGCCTTCAATTATAATGGGCCCCTAACACGACTGCTGTATGGACTTGACTTGTTATGTCTTTATTATTTCATCATTGTTTGGTTCAACTATTGTCAGAAATCTGATGCGTGTCTGATGCCTGTGTAGGCCTAAATCTATTTAAAGATGCCCAGTTATAATATACAGTTAGAGACAGGATTTACTTAATTTTACTTTATTTTCTCTTCATTGTAAGCTTCGTTTCTCTTATTGAAACGTCTCCCCCGTAATTTAGATTTTTATTGACTTCCTGGGGTAACTAAATGATTTAATCACATGACATCACGGAGACAGGGTCATGAAAAGATCCTCCATAAGCGGCATATCCACCGCAATACGACGTGTAAAAGCCCTGTTCGGAACTAAAGTTGAACCACATTTTTTGGGGGTCCATTTCCATAGCCTGCTATTAGGCCGACCTGTCGTGGAGCGCATAAAGGTGCGTAAGCGATTCAGCCATATCGCACTGCGGAATTTAAAAGATATACCGATTTATATCGACTGATGGGTGCAGTGTTGTAGGCCTTGTAAAGCCTGTTAAGTCCACGTTTGATGACAGAAGTATTTTCAACAGCCTATAGGCCTATAGGCCTGGATAAATTGTCATAAAATTACAAGACCTGAGATTATGAATAGTGTATATATATATAGCTAGTCTTTAATTGACATTTTTAGGCCCTAATGTTTAATCCCAAAGCTGATTAACACTTCTGCACAACAGTCAATAGCCTGTTTTTGCTATTAGCATAATAAGCAGGCTTACAAAAATAACAATCATTTATCATTCATAATTGAGAAATAAGTAAGCATATGATGATGATGATGGTTGTTGTTGTTATTATGATAATAATAATTGTTATTATTATGCTATTGGGAAGGCTACATCTGAATGAAAAACAAATCGCCTACATTTTAGTTCACCGTGAGCATAAAATAAGTCAGAGCAAAACTGAAATCCATCCGCGATGATCTCTGTTATTAATTTATTTTGTCAAACTTAATTTTCCGTTTCAGTGCGACAAGGCCAATAAACCGTGTGTTTGCAAGAGCGTATTTGTAAATTGTGCTTGGCAGCGCATGCAGCAGCGTTTGAAGATTTCACTTGTTTCAAACCCTTTGTTTATTAATTTATTTTATTCATTATTAATTTCTGATCTCCTGATCCTAGCAGTATTTAAATAGGATTAAGGATATGATGTTCCTTATTCAATCGTTTATTTTCTATATCCAAATAAATCAGATGAATTGCATTATACTTTTTTATAGGCCTACAATAAGTCTACGTTAAGAAATGCATCTTTAAATATTAGCCAAAGAGATATAATAACGAAATGGTAATATGTTAAATCATTTGGATATATGAAATATTGTCCCCTTGAGACCAATGCAAAGACCGGCCTTTGTAAACTCTGAGTTCTGCGTAATTAAAAGAGATCAGCCGGAATGACCTAAACTCAAAAATGTCTTCTGAATACATTTGTCTATTCTCGTAGCTCCTCGCACACATGCGCTTCGTTAGGTTGTCTCTTTTCTGAGACTTCCTACAGATTCCCCGTGTAACTTAATATGTCGACAATCATCACGCTCCTGCCCTGAGCCTATCGAATCAATACATTATTTAATTATTTGGAAACTTTTGCGCCGCTTTCCCCTTTAATCGTATTAAACAAGGACATCTACTAACTAATGCACAAATAGAGTCGGCTTTGGCACATAGACAAACATACAGAAAAATGGCAATTATAGACCTTTGTTGGCTACACAATAACTAGGTTAGAAAGTATTGCTAACAATGCTGCTACTATGCCTACTGCTACTACTAGTAGCTACAAAAACTAATAATATTTGCCGTGATACTACAGTACTATATTCTGAGTTACATAGCACACATGTACTCAGTGAATGAAAGAGTTCCATGGAAAATGAATGAGGCAGGTGTTTGTTCTTAGCTGCTGAAGTGCCCGGGTGCCGAGGACACCCTCATCCCTGTTCCAGCCCCCATTCTGGAGGCGCTGCAAACCCCCTCCAGCCCGCTCCCTAGCTTCCCTGCTCCTAGGGCCTTTGATAAGGGCTTACCCCCTCTGTCACAGCTGCCCATGTGGGGGGTTTTATCTCACCTACAAAAACACTGCCTGCAGGGGGACCCTCTCTTACACCCCCCCAACCCTCAAACCCTACCCAAGACCCCCATCCCTAAGGAAACAGCAGAGCGGGTGGGATCGCTGTTTTGTTGAGTGAGTGTACAAGAGGGAGAGTGTTCGTCAAGCACACATAAACGCGTGAGAAGTTGTGTACTGTATAGTCTTTATGGCTATAGGAAAGAGAGAGCAAATGTGTTTGTGTGTGTGAGAATGAGACGAAGAATGACAAGCTATGCTTCACCTAAGCAACACATATGCCGACAGAGCAGCATTTCCCACACACAATCACCAATAAGAGTCCACAGCTTGCTTACATATGACTATACTTAGTCACACCTGCAAGTCTTTATCGGAGTGACTGGTGCCCAAAGTTACTTCCCCCTGTTCAATTGACCTGAAAACTCCTCTTATTTGTAATGCCTGCTCAATTAGGTAAGAAGAAAACACCTTTGGTCTAGCTGGGAGAGGAGGTGAACGAGTTCCACAATCATAGTTTTAAATATTTATATTTTATTTACACCAGCAAACATTTGTTGATGCTGTCCTTTTTCTTTTGGGGTAAATGTTGTTAGTAACAGTTTAAAAGCCACTCTTCTCTCACAATGCAGCTAATCCTGCTGAGACATCTGGGAAGGATGACTCAACTGAATGTCTGATGAACAGCATATGTGATTCATTATCCTGAGGTTGCCTATTCCAGGCAAATGATCCTTTGTATATTTTCAGAGTCTCATACATATAGAACCTGGCTGAGATGACATATTTGACCAGTGAAAGCTGTTCCAGGCTGTGTGACTGTGATGACTGGCAGGACTGATGGTGATGTGACATCGGAAGCAGCTTGGTCCACCCCTCTCCACTGTCACCTGCCCCTGAGCCGGCAGGGGTCAATTAACTAATTAAGTGCCAATTAAACCATTAAATGCTTCCCCGGGGTTGTGTGGTAGCACCTGGTTAGGACACGGTGCAAGTGGTGAGGGTGTGAACCAGTCCAAGTTCAACTGGGCTTTATGTCCTCCTTCCACAAAGGCAGACATGGGGAGAGACAGAGGTAGGGGATACAAGTCTGCCACTGCTGTGAAGGTGACACATACAGTACAAGTGGGAATATCTTTTGCCCATATTCTTGATGTTACGTAAATTAATGTACATCACGTCGATATATAACATCTGTAAAAATCCGAAATGTAACAGTTTGATATCATTAATTAGTGGATGGTTAGTTACCTGCTTCATTTCTCTGATGATGACCACACTGTAATGTAGTTCAGTAATATACAGTACCACAGTAACACATCTGAAACACGTGCTCCACCAGCACTCCTCTACTCAATTCAATTTCAATTTAAGGGGCTTTATTGGCATGGGAAACATATGTTTACATTGCCAAAGCAAGTGAAATAGATAATCAACAAAAGTGAAATAAACAATAAAACATTAACAGTAAACATTACACTCACAAAAGTTCAAAAAGAATAAAGACTGGTATTTCACCCAATAGATATGGGATTTGATCAAAATTGGATTTGTTTTTGAATTCTTTGTGGGTCTGTGTAATCTGAGGGAAATATGTGTCTCTAATATGGTCATACATTTGACAGGAGGTTAGGAAATGCAGCTCAGTTTCCATCTCATTTTGAGGGCAGTGTGCACATGGCATGTGTTCTCTTGAGAGCCATGTCTGCCTTCAGCAGCCTTCCTCAATAGCAAGGCTATGCTCACCAAGTCTATACATAGTAAAAGATTTCCTTAATTTTGGGTCAGTCACATTGGTCAGGTTTTCTGCCACTCTCTGTTTAGGACCAAATAGCATTCTAGTTTGCTCTGTCAAGCTCTTTCTCTCCAAGGTGGCATAGCAGTTCAGACGTCTTTTGTCCTCGTCTTGTCGTGTCCTGTATATATATATATTTACAACTTTTTTCACATACATTTTATTTTTATTTTCCATCAACTCATCTTCAAAACACTCTCCTGCAACCCGCCTCACCAATTTATATTTATAAAAAAGTATTATTTACCTCAAATCTGTAATCCTCCAAGAAGCTAGCCAGAAACTCCAAGAAGCTAGCCTGAAACTAGCCAGAAGCTAATCCAGAAGCTAGTTCAGAAGCTAGTTAGCTTCTTTACTGGCAAATCGTTAGTATTCAGCTAACCACGGTTTGTGGTCATCAGCTATCCTTTAGCTCGAAAATCTATCGCCAGTTCTGTACGGCGCAGCGCGGCTCGGAACGGAACATACCGGACCAATTTTTCTCTCCATGTCCCTGGATTTCGACTGCTCTCTGGACATTCATACCCGGATCTCACAGCTAGCTAGCTGCTATCCGTGTGACTATCGGCCTTCGTCGATTCCGGAGCAAACATCAATTATTCCGGAGCTAGCCAGCTCTGTCAATCACTCCTGAGTTCCATCAATCACTCCTGGGCTGCAGTCACCTATCCGGACCCGTTTTACTGCCTACGCGGAGCCCCACCGGGCCTTCACAACTGGACTGCCGACGTTATCTACCCGAAGGAGATCCGGCTGGCTCCTCCGTCGCGACGTTACCTGAACGCCCATCTGCGGCCTGCTAACCGTTAGCTGTCTTACCGGCTGCTATCTGAATAGACAATCGGACAATTGATTTATTTTTATTATTATTATGTTTTCTTCTTGGGCCTCTATAACTATATCTATTGTTTTTATTTTTGTTGTGGTTGTGTGATTTGGATTAATCCCCTCTACCACACGGAACCCCACTAATCTACTGACGGAACGCAAGAGGTGGCTAACAACAGACCTCCATCCTATGCTAGCTTGCTACCGATGGCCTGGCTAGCTGTCTAAATCGCCGTGACCCCCAACCAACCTTTCCACTCACTGGACCCTTTTGATCACTCGACTAAGCATGCCTCTCCTTAATGTCAATATGTCTATTGCTGTTCTGGTTAGTGTTTATTGGCTTATTTCACTGTAGAGCCTCTAGTCCTGCTCACTATACCTTATCCAACCTATTAGTTCCACCACCCACACATGCAATGACATCTCCTGGTTTCAATGATGTTTCTAGAGACAATATCTCTCTCTTCATCACTCAATACCTAGGTTTACCTCCACTGTATTCACATACTACCATACCTTTGTTTGTACATTATACCTTGATGCTATTTTACCGCCCCCAGAAACCTCCTTTTACTCTATGTTCCAGACGTTCTAGACGACCAATTCTCATAGCTTTTAGCCGTATCCTTATTCTACTCCTCCTATGTTCCTCTGGCGATGTAGAGGTGAATCCAGGCCCTGCAGTGACAAGCTCCACTCCTATTCCCCAGGCGCTCTCTTTTGACGACTTCTGTAACCGTAATAGCCTTGGTTTCATGCATGTTAACATTAGAAGCCTCCTCCCTAAGTTTGTTCTATTCACTGCTTTAGCACACTCTGCCAACCCGGATGTTCTAGCTGTGTCTGAATCCTGGCTTAGGAAGACCACCAAAAATTCAGAAATTTTAATTCCAAACTACAACATTTTCAGACAAGATAGAACTGCCAAAGGGGGCGGTGTTGCAATCTACTGCAAAGATAGCCTGCAGAGTTCTGTCCTACTATCCAGGTCTGTACCCAAACAATTTGAACTTCTACTTTTAAAAATCCACCTCTCTAAAAACAAGTCTCTCACCGTTGCCGCCTGCTATAGACCACCGTCTGCCAGCTGTGCTCTGGACACCATATGTGAACTGATTGCCCCCATCTATCTTCAGAGTTCGTGCTGCTAGGTGACCTAAACTGGAACATGCTTAACACCCCAGCCATCCTACAATCTAAACTTGATGCCCTCAATCTCACACAAATTATCAATGAACCTACCAGGTACCTCCCCAAAGCCTTAAACACGGGCACCCTCATATATATCATCCTAACCAACTTCCCCTCTAAATACACCTCTGCTGTCTTCAACCAAGATCTCAGCGATCACTGCCTCATTGCCTGCATCTGTAATGGGTCAGCGTTCAAACGACCTCCACTCATCACTGTAAAACGCTCCCTGAAACACTTCTGCGAGCAGGCCTTTCTAATCGACCTGGCCGGGGTATGCTGGAAGGATATTGATCTCATCCCGTCAGTAGAGGATGCCTGGATATTTTTTTAAAATGCCTTCCTAACCATCTTAAATAAACATGCCCCATTCAAGAAATTTAGAACCAGGAACAGATATAGCCCTTGGTTCTCCCCAGACCTGACTGCCCTTAACCAACACAAAAACATCCTATGGCGTTCTGCATTAGCATCGAACAGCCCCGTGATATGCAGCTGTTCAGGGAAGCTAGAAACCATTATACACAGGCAGTTAGAAAAGCCAAGGCTAGCTTTTTCAAGCAGAAATTTGCTTCCTGCAACACTAACTCAAAAAGTTCTGGGACACTGTAAAGTCCATGGAGAATAAGAACACCTCCTCCCAGCTGCCCACTGCACTGAAGATAGGAAACACTGTCACCACTGATAAATCCACCATAATTGAGAATTTCAATAAGCATTTTTCTACGGCTGGCCATGCTTTCCACCTGGCTACTCCTACCCCGGTCAACAGCACTGCACCCCCAACAGCAACTCGCCCAAGCCTTCCCCATTTCTCCTTCTCCCAAATCCATTCAGCTGATGTTCTGAAAGAGCTGCAAAATCTGGACCCCTACAAATCAGCCGGGCTAGACAATCTGGACCCTTTCTTTCTAAAATTATCTGCCGAAATTGTTGCCACCCCTATTACTAGCCTGTTCAACCTCTCTTTCGTGTCGTCTGAGATTCCCAAAGATTGGAAAGCAGCTGCGGTCATCCCCCTCTTCAAAGGGGGACACTCTTGACCCAAACTGCTACAGACCTATATCTATCCTACCGTGCCTTTCTAAGGTCTTCGAAAGCCAAGTCAACAAACAGATTACCGACCATTTCGAATCTCACCATACCTTCTCTGCTATGCAATCTGGTTTCAGAGCTGGTCATGGGTGCACCTCAGCCACGCTCAAGGTCCTAAACGATATCTTAACCGCCATCGATAAGAAACATTACTGTGCAGCCGTATTCATTGATCTGGCCAAGGCTTTCGACTCTGTCAATCACCACATCCTCATCGGCAGACTCGACAGCCTTGGTTTCTCAAATGATTGCCTCGCCTGGTTCACCAACTACTTCTCTGATAGAGTTCAGTGTGTCAAATCGGAGGGTCTGCTGTCCGGACCTCTGGCAGTCTCTATGGGGGTGCCACAGGGTTCAATTCTTGGACCGACTCTCTTCTCTGTATACATCAATGAGGTCGCTCTTGCTGCTGGTGAGTCTCTGATCCACCTCTACGCAGACGACACCATTCTGTATACTTCCGGCCCTTCTTTGGACACTGTGTTAACAACCCTCCAGGCAAGCTTCAATGCCATACAACTCTCCTTACGTGGCCTCCAATTGCTCTTAAATACAAGTAAAACTAAATGCATGCTCTTCAACCGATCGCTACCTGCACCTAACCGCCTGTCCAACATCACTACTCTGGACGGCTCTGACTTAGAATACGTGGACAACTACAAATACTTAGGTGTCTGGTTAGACTGTAAACTCTCCTTCCAGACCCATATCAAACATCTCCAATCCAAAGTTAAATCTAGAATTGGCTTCCTATTTCGCAACAAAGCATCCTTCACTCATGCTGCCAAACATACCCTTGTAAAACTGACCATCCTACCAATCCTCGACTTTGGCGATGTCATTTACAAAATAGCCTCCAATACCCTACTCAACAAATTGGATGCAGTCTATCACAGTGCAATCCGTTTTGTCACCAAAGCCCCATATACTACCCACCATTGCGACCTGTACGCTCTCGTTGGCTGGCCCTCGCTTCATACTCGTCGCCAAACCCACTGGCTCCATGTCATCTACAAGACCCTGCTAGGTAAAGTCCCCCTTATCTCAGCTCGCTGGTCACCATAGCATCTCCCACCTGTAGCACACGCTCCAGCAGGTATATCTCTCTAGTCACCCCCAAAACCAATTCTTTCTTTGGCCGCCTCTCCTTCCAGTTCTCTGCTGCCAATGACTGGAACGAACTACAAAAATCTCTGAAACTGGAAACACTTATCTCCCTCACTAGCTTTAAGCACCAACTGTCAGAGCAGCTCACAGATTACTGCACCTGTACATAGCCCACCTATAATTTAGCCCAAACAACTACCTCTTTCCCAACTGTATTTAATTTTAATTTATTTATTTATTTTGCTCCTTTGCACCCCATTATTTTTATTTCTACTTTGCACATTCTTCCATTGCAAAACTACCATTCCAGTGTTTTACTTGCTATATTGTATTTACTTTGCCACCATGGCCTTTTTTGCCTTTACCTCCCTTCTCACCTCATTTGCTCACATTGTATATAGACTTGTTTATACTGTATTATTGACTGTATGTTTGTTTTACTCCATGTGTAACTCTGTGTCGTTGTATCTGTCGAACTGCTTTGCTTTATCTTGGCCAGGTCGCAATTGTAAATGAGAACTTGTTCTCAACTTGACTACCTGGTTAAATAAAGGTAAAATAAAAAATAAATAAAAAAGTAAATATCTTTTTGTTTTCTCATGATTTGGTTGGGTCTAATTTTGTTGCTGTCCTGGGACTCTGTGGGGTCTGTTTGTGTTTGTGAATAAAGCCCCAGGACTAGCTTGCTTAAGGGGGCTCTTCTCCAGGTTCATTTCTCTGTAGGTGATGGCTTTGTTAAGGAATGTTTGGGAATCGCTTCCTTTTAGGTGGTTGTAGAATTTTTGGTGGTTGTAGCTCTTTTCTGGATTTGGATAATTAGTGGGTATCGGCATAATTCGGCTCTGCATGCATTATTTGGTGTTTTACGTTGTACACAGAAGAGATATTTGCAGAATGTTCTCCTAGCCCAGGTAGGGTTGCACTCTGCTTTCCACGACCACTTGGACCACCGCTAACACCCCTGTCTGTCCAAGCTCACTCAGTCAGATGAGGGGTGGCGGTCGGTGCTGTTTAAGATTAGGGAGGACGCAGCATTTTTTTAATGAGCATGGCCTTACTTCTATTACAGCATATTGGATGACTGTCGTTCGTATTCCATTCACCCAGCTCAATGTAACATCGATAGGTTTAGGTTACTACATGATACAAACATTTGCCCAATACCCTAAGCGAGTGACACGTTCAGTACCGCCTTGCACACACTTGCCTGCATCTAGATGATCTGGGGTGTAATCATTAGTCCAAAACATGAGTTTCTATTGGACAAATTCAGGTAGGTCCATCCCCGTTTCGTTCCCTTTGCTACGGTTTAAGAAACATTTGGCAACAGAATCGGCGAATGAAGACTTCTAAATAGCTAATCAAATGGCTAACTCTCTTGCACTGCCTCTATGTACACACACTGGACACTACCCACACACTCACGCATACTTACATTGACACCCCAAAACACACTACATACGCCCACACACACATAACATGCACACAAATGCACACTGACGCCACACACACACACTCACATAGGATTGTATAACTAACCTTGTGGGGACACATAATTCAGTCCCATTCAAAATCTTATTTTCCCTAACACCTTAACCTAAATCTAACCCTAACCCTAACCCTAACCCCAAAACCTAACCTTAATTCTAACTTTAACCCTAAAACTGCTAGAAATAGAACTTCACCTTGCGGGGACTAAGAGACAGTCCCCAGTTGGTCAAATTTTTGTTTGTTTACTATTCTTGTCGTGCACAGTCATGCAGTCATGGATGACTGCATGGATGACTCTTTTCCTGATGGAAGAAGGCAGCGTAGAGTGCAATAGAGTTTGCGTCATATGTGGATCGGTTGGTGCGGTATGCAACTTGGAGTTGGTGCAGAGTGTCTGGAATGATGGTGTTGATGAGCCATGATGACCAGCCTTTCAAAGCATTTCATGGATACAGATGTGAGTGCTATGGGGTGATAGTCATTTAGAAAAGTTACCTTGATGTTCTTAGACACAGGGACTATGGTGGTCTGCATGAAACATGTAGGTATTACAGACTGGGTAAGGGAGAGGCTGAAAATGTCAGTAAAGACACGTGCCAGCTGGTCAGCACATGCTCTGAGTACAGGTCATGGTAATCTGTCTGACCCTGCTGCCTTTTGAATGTTAACCTGTTTAAAGGTCTTACATTGGCTACAGAGAACGTGATCACACAGTGGCCTGGAACAGCTGGGGCTCTCATGCATGGTTCATTGTTGCTTGCCTCGAAGTGAACATAGAATGCATTTAGCTCGTCTGGTAGCCTCAAGTCACTGGGCAGTTCATGGCTGGATTTTCCTTTGTAATCTGTGATAGTATGCAAGCCCTGCAGCATCTCACGAGCATCAGAGTCAGTGTAGTAAGATTCGATTTTTGTCCTGTATTGATGCTTTGCCTGTTTGATGGCTCATAGGAGATCATACCGGGATATCTTACAAGCGTTCGGATTAGTGTTCCGCTCCTCAAAAGCGGCAGCTCTAGCCTTTAGCTCAGTGCGGATGATGCCTGTAATCCATGGCGTCTGGTTGGGATATGTACGCACGTACGGTCACTGTGGGGACAACGTCGTCAATGCACTTATTAACGAAGCCGGTGACTGATGTGGTAAACTCCTCAATGCCATCGGGTGAATCCCAGAACATATTCCAGTCTGTGCTACCGAAACAGTCCTGTAGCTTAACATCTGCTTCCTCTGACCACTTCCATATTGAGTGCGCACTGTTACTTCTTTTACTTTTTGCTTGTAACCAGGAATCTGGAGGATGGAGTTATGGTCAGATTTTCCAAATGGAGGGCAAAGGCGAGCAAGCTTCATATGTGTTTCTGTGTGTGGAGTTAAGGGGATCTGGAGTTTTATGTCCTCTACTTGCACAGGTGACATGCTGGTAGAAACTAGGTAAGATGAATTACAGTTACCCTGCATTAAAATCACCAACCACTAGGACCACTGCCTCTGGACGACCATTTTCTTGTTTGCTTATGGCCCTATACAGCTCGTGGAGTGCGGTTTACTTACTCTTTGATGTAGTTTCATCAAGGTGCCCACACGTCGGCCTGTCTTACGCCACATCTTCCTTTTCCGAGTCTTGGGGATTAGGACCTGGTCAGGGGTGTCCTATAGATATCTTCATCCAAATCGACATTGGTGATTGCTGTTCTGATGTCCAGAAGCTCTTTTCGGTCATAGGAAACAATGGCAGAAACATTATGTACAAAAAAAGTTATGATCAACACAAAAGAAACACAAAAATCGCAGAATTTGTCAGGAGTCCATAAAAGGGCCGCTATCCATTGCAGCGCCATTACAATATAACTATAACAATACAATTGTTGTAACATTTTTGTTGTAAAAGGACCTGAAAGGAAGCATTTCACTGTTAATATACACCTGTTGTTTACGAAGCATGTGACATTTTATTTTATTTTGATTTGAATACACCCCCGATCACCCACACGCACAGTTCACATTCATAGCAGCCACATACAGTATCATCACTTTGCTCGTTGTATAATTCCTCCTCTCACCTTTTCCCTTTGCTTGTGGACTTTAATGCACAACACAACAACTGTCTGTGACCAGGCGAAAGACCCTCTCCAAGCCAAACCTTCATACCATAACTGCTAACCGCTACACAGCCTATACCTTTTACACCATATTAACTAACATCATTGTCAATATTCTACTAATTCTAGAACTAACGCATTAGTAAACCCACAATCCAAATCATGCAGTACAGTGTACAGCAAGCAGTTTCACAGTAACTCAGGCGAGACGCCTTGGCAATAAATTAATAAAACCAAAAGCTTACCTTGACTTGGAAGAGTTGAAGTGTTGAATAGCCTTAGGCAGCTAGCTAACATAAATAGCACTCCTCTCTGTTTAAGTCAGGTTTTTGATTAGGCTAAATTAGCTGCATTAGCTAGGTAAGTATGTGAAAAGTAAACTAAGAAGAAGAAAAAATACAATGAAATCTCTCTCTCTCTCTCTACTGCTTCTCCTTCATTTTTTTAGAAATTAATTTGTTCAAAACTGTTAAACTATTGTCTTTCTCTCTCTTTTGAGTCAACTACTCACCACACTTTATGCACTGCAGTGCTATATAGCTAGCTGTAGCTTATGCTTTCAGCACTATATTCATTTTTTTATCCTTTGATTGGATGGATAATATGTAATTTCATACTGCAAGAGCACTGGCCTGGTTTTCCAAAAGCATCTTAAGGCTAAGTTAATTGTTAGAACCATAAGATCCTATGGTTCTAAGATGTACTTAGCCTTAAGATGCTTTTGGGAAACCGGTCCCTGATTGGTTGGAGGACATCCTCTGGAGGTCGTCATGATTCTAGTGTAAGTCTATGGAAGGGGGTGAGAAACATGAGCCTCCTAGGTTTTGTATTGAAGTCAATATATCGAAAGGAGGATGAAAACTAGCTGTCCTCTGGCTACACCGTGGAGCTACCCTGTTAAGGCTACTGTACACTTCTTTGTCTTTTAATCGGTTATTTGGTGATGAGAATATATTTAGTATTGTTTTATCTAAAAAAGGATAACTTTTTTAATGTTTCACTATTTAGATTTTTGATAAATTCACTGAGTTGGATGATCCTCCCTTTCCTCCTCTGAGGAGCCTCCACTGATCTCACTGCATTTATTTTGATCATACCAATTCCCTATCTATAACCTAGCCTCTGGTTCAGCCTGTACATGTCATGGTTGGCCTGTCCCACTCCTTACTACACAGTTAATGGAGGTTTCTCCAGGTTTGGACAAACATGCTGCATGGTCCCTGGCTCCCATGTCTCCCCCTCTCAATGTGTTGACCCAGGCCCGCTGCCATCTCCCTTTCAGAAGGTTCACATGGAGTTTGTCTTTAACGGGCCAGGCGGCGCGCGCGCCAAGGAATCACATCATGACATGGCAGAGCCGCACACACAGCACAGCCATCATAAAGAGCCAGGGGGCTCGCTGGCCTCCTATTCCATCTGAAAACAGAGGTTTGAAAAGAGGGATGAGAGAAGAGCGGAATGCACCTATGTAACATGCCTGTAATCTGAGATGGTTTGCATTCTATGGTGTGTAATTTTGCTCAACCTTGTGATATGGTGTCAGGGTGATAATGCATTATATAATGTCTCTCATTTGTGAGGCACTTCCACTCTGCTTTCTTAGGGCTCTGTGGCTTCCCAGGACAATTTTATCTAGCTTCAACCACACCATTAAAGATGTGTGTGAGATATACAGCAGGAAGGGAGAGAAAATAAGGGATGAGGGGGGGACAGAGAGTCTGGAACTCTGAAGAATGTGAGACACCCAACACAAGGGAAGGTTACAACTGCCATAAATTACTATCTTTTCGCATGGTCAGATTCTCAAACACACACACATGCAGCCGCACACAGACAGCAACTGCTTTCCATGCACCAATTTCAAAATGAAATCCATGGAATGGAGCAGAATGGAATTTCAGATATCTATGAAGAAATTAATAATTTCCCTTTTTATGGTATTTGGACCTGAAAATGTTAGTTATTGCGCACTGTAGGCAGTAAAGCCAGTGAGTCATCCACTTATACGATCAACCATATGAATGTTTCTACTTACGACACAATACTAAACAGAATGGAACTTTTATGAGTTAAGAGATCATGGCAAAGTAGGGAAAAGGGGTTTCCATATTTTTTCAATGAATTCATAGGCAGACTTTGCTTGTTTGCAAACACTGAACCCTCAGTTACATCAGTCTTTTTCCATTTTCAGGAAATACTTTCTTCCCTTTCTTTCTCTCTTGTTCACCCTGTTTCTTCTGGCACTCAGTCCTCCTGCCTGTGCATCAACAAACACAAGGGGAAGAACAAGCAACTGTATTACCAGATGGTGAGAGTCAATAAAACACACACAAATCAAGTCTCTGACACATCTGCTCTGCGGCATTTGACTAATCTTTCTGTGTGGCTCGTTGGGAGTGCTGGGCCGCTGGGGCGGTGTGATGGAATCAGAGCAGGAGAGATAGATTAGGGGGGACAGGGATCTCCCAGGGGAGGAAAACACATGTAATGAATCATACCGGGGTGAGAAACCTTTAGGGAGCAGAGGCAACATGTTTCATGTTTACTGCACTGTATGATGAATCTACAACATGGCTTCTTATGTTTACAGATCTGGAAGTCTTGATTTTTGATACATTTGGCATTTGGTTTTATTTACGCACATTGCATGCATACCCAAAGTCTTATCAGTCTGTTCTGTCCATCTTTGACACATTTACAAATAAGCCAATCCTCCTTCTCTAGAATCTGTATGACTTCTCTGTAGAGCAGCTAGAATAAAATAGTGTACCCTCTCTATGCCAGGGGAAACTGCTGTCCATTGTACCTGACACAGGCACTACAGTAGCCAATTGTGTTGTTGGAAAGGCAAACAGTCACCATGACCTTTAATTGTAAATAAGCCATTATGGATCAAAGGCCATGGCTGGGATTGGACTGTGTGTGTGTGTGTGTGTGTGTGTGTGTGTGTGCGTGTGTCTGTGTGTGTGTGTGTGTGTGTGTGTGTGTGTGTGCAGGGGTAAAAGGTTGGTGTTGTAGTAACATGTAATCCCCTTGACTTTTCAGAAAATATATAAAACATAATTGTCTCTCGCAAAACTGGGACTGACACGCTGACCAGAAAAATAATGATTAAATAAAAAGACAAAAACATCAAACAGATTTAATCAGACGAGGTCGATAAGCATCCAGCTTCGGTTAATGCCCAACAAATTATCTAATCCAGATGTTGCACTTGAAGTGTAAACACAGTGCCCTGCAGAATCATAAAATAAATAAGCATGAAAGGGGTTTAGAGTTTCAAACAGTCTAACCCCGGACTGAGACCTTTCCACTGCAAAAAACATTCCCCCTTCCCACATTCCCCCTTCCCACATTCCCCCTTCCCCAGCCTTCCCTGCCTTCTTGAAACAGGAAAATTCGGAATATGGAAATATTTAGTACGTGTTTTAAAACAGATCGGTTTTCTCAAGCAAAAAATAAAAAACAGGCCCACACACGAAAAAGGCCTCCGCAGTCAGATTTCAGTGTGTGTTCCTCCACTGTGTGCATGTGGATGTGCTGTGACTTCCTCTGTTTGCAAAATATTCCACCCAGAACGTAGCCTTTCTCTGATGTCTCCTCCCACTTCAAACCCCATACTGTGTCTGCAGGATTGTGTAACAATTCAACAACAACATAACAATACAAAAACACTGCTCTAAAGGGTCATATAATCCATTTGCATGCAGGGTAATGTTTCTCCAAGCCAGAAAAGGAAAGGCAATGGAGAGATAGACAGAGAGGGAGAGAGAGTTAGAGAGGGAGAGAGAGTTAGAGAGGGAGAGAGAGTTAGAGAGGGAGAGAGAGAGAGCTAGAGAGGGAGAGAGAGCTAGAGAGGGAGAGAGAGCTAGAGAGGGAGAGAGAGTTAGAGAGGGAGAGAGAGCTAGAGAGGGAGAGAGAGCTAGAGAGCTAGAGAGGGAGAGAGAGCTAGAGAGGGAGAGAGTTAGAGAGGGAGAGAGAGCTAGAGAGGGAGAGAGAGCTAGAGAGCTAGAGAGGGAGAGAGAGCTAGAGAGGGAGAGAGAGCTAGAGAGCTAGAGAGGGAGAGAGAGCTAGAGAGGGAGAGAGAGCTAGAGAGGGAGAGAGAGCTAGAGAGCTAGAGAGGGAGAGAGAGCTAGAGAGGGAGAGAGAGCTAGAGAGGGAGAGAGAGCTAGAGCGGGAGAGAGAGTTAGAGAGGGAGAGAGAGTTAGAGAGGGAGAGAGAGCTAGAGAGGGAGAGAGAGCTAGAGAGCTAGAGAGGGAGAGAGAGCTAGAGAGGGAGAGAGAGCTAGAGAGCTAGAGAGGGAGAGAGAGCTAGAGAGGGAGAGAGAGCTAGAGAGGGAGAGAGAGCTAGAGAGGGAGAGAGAGCTAGAGAGCTAGAGAGGGAGAGAGAGCTAGAGAGGGAGAGAGAGCTAGAGAGGGAGAGAGAGTTAGAGAGGGAGAGAGTTAGAGAGGGAGAGAGAGTTAGAGAGGGAGAGAAAGCTAGAGAGCTAGAGAGTTAGAGAGGGAGAGAGTTAGAGAGGGAGAGAGAGCTAGAGAGCTAGAGAGGGAGAGAGAGCTAGAGAGTTAGAGAGGGAGAGAGAGCTAGAGAGGGAGAGAAAGTTAGAGAGAGAGCTAGAGATAGCAAAGAGAGAGAGAAAGTGAGAGGGAGGAGCAAAATAGAGGGAAACACTCAGAACATATGGATGTATTTAAGGACCACCAGGCAAGGGAAACTTCTGCATTTTCGCATAAACCCAGATAAACTCCAAATATGTAATTACATAGGGTTTAGGAGTTGTCTGTTGCCGATTCATTCAGGAATTTCTGGTCATGTCTTTGAGAGTTTAGTGTGCAGTGCTTTTTCACATCCTCAAGTGGTGGAAGAGGAGCTTTAGTGGCGAGGATCCAGAGCACGCTTTGCCTAGCCTGGCCTGGTCTGCTCTGTGAGTGAGTACCACTGTCCCCTCTTTTACAAGGCTGCCAGTGGAAGAAGAAAGGAGAAAAATACATTCCTACAACTACATAAAAGGGAAAGAAGTGGGACTCTCATAAAATACCTGTAGCACGTTTTAAAACTTTCATCACGTCCAGTATTTATAGTTCTTCGATTCCATGTCAGTGTTTGTAGCCAATTTGTTGTGCTCCAATAAATAGACTGGCCTATTTATCAGCAGACCACATGGCAGCCATTTACGGCTCCTAACGAGAGGCAGATGTGCATTGCATATATTTTCACATGCAGGTTTGACGCGCTGACAGACCGGGACAGATAGCTGAGACGTACAACCCTGCAGACCTGAGCCATTGCTGACTGACTTCAGACCTGAGCCATTGCTGACTGACTTCAGACCTGAGCCATTGCTGACTGACTTCAGACCTGAGCCATTGCTGACTGACTTCAGACCTGAGCCATTGCTGACTGACTTCAGACCTGAGCCATTGCTGACTGACTTCAGACCTGAGCCATTGCTGACTGACTTCAGACCTGAGCCATTGCTGACTGACTTCAGACCTGAGCCATTGCTGACTGACTTCAGACCTGAGCCATTGCTGACTGACTTCAGACCTGAGCCATTGCTGACTGACTTCAGACCTGAGCCATTGCTGACTGACTTCAGACCTGAGCCATTGCTGACTGACTTCAGACCTGAGCCATTGCTGACTGACTTCAGACCTGAGCCATTGCTGACTGACTTCAGACCTGAGCCATTGCTGACTGACTTCCGTATCCGCTGTAAACACCATGGTGATTAGACCATGAACACAGGGGCAGACCTGTCCCCCACTCTCTCTCTCTCCCTTTCTGCCACATCATGACAAAGGTCATTAATACTTTCCATGACACTCTGACATTTACACTATAAGACACACAGGCATGCTCAATACACAGCTGCTCTATAGTAGTTGTTACTACTATGCTACTATGGAAACATACATGCACTCCCTATAGTTTTATATTTCAAGTCTTCATCAAAGGGCTATCAACATGCAGGTTCCATCTTTTCCTCTAGCTTCTGGAAAGCACATGCAATTCAACTGATCTGTGTGTTTATGTGTCTGTGTGTGTATACGTATGTGTGTTACTGTGTCTGTGTGCATAGGTGTGTGTGTTACTGTGTCTCTGTGTGTATACATGTGTGCGTTGCCAATTAGCTCTGCTATAAATACAAGAGACCCATCCGTCACTGAGTTTCTGGGTGGCTGCTGCTCCACCTTAATTGGTTTCAGATGGTCGCCATGATCTCTCTCCCTCTCTCCCTGCCGGAGCGCCTACCATCACAGCCTGTGTGTGAGAGAAAGCCGCAGGGGAGAGAGCGGCGGGGAGGAGAAAGATGAATGACAGGACAGAAATAAATACAGGAATAAACAAGCGGACACTAAATGTTTCGTTGGCCCAGTCGGTTCCCATACAGTACATTTTCCTCAGCTCAGTGAGTTATGTAGGAGTGTGCAATAGGCTGGCTAAGTGAGTGAGGGGACACCAGCAATAACAAAGCGAGGGCAGATTAAACCTGTTTTGGACGATTACATTTTTAACTGGCCTAATTGTTTCAGGAATTCTGTGAATGTGTACATTTAGTCAAAATCAACTAGTTGTCATTACATTCCCTACCCGCTGATATGGATGCAAAACAAAAAGGTAATACATGTTTTAAACTGTAGAATATCGTTTGTAGTTGTAGGCCTGTGTTGCTCCAACACCTCTGGTCATGAGCATAAGGACAAAGCAAATAAGGAACACATAATTTAAACAATTAGGTAGCCTACATATAATAATAATGTGTCATTCTTAATTGTAGTCCTATACATAACAGAACATATTAACACTTCATTTGAATAATTAGCCTATATTTTCCAGAAAAACTGAATTTAAAATTCGGAGTTATTTTCGATGTTTTAATTGTATTTATCTATGTCAATATTATGTTTATGATTGTAATGAATATTATTATGATTATTGGGCTATTACAGTTAAGAATAATAATTATAATATGTGAGTTATGTTAGGATTATGTTTAGGATAGATATTAGTAATCATATGAATTATTATTATTTATTTATTTCATCTTTGTGGGTATATCATTTATGTTTATAGGTCAGCCTATACTGAGGCCTTCTTTCCCGAGCCCTTATAGTCTCCGGATTAGAACCTCGTGTGTGGAGAGGAAGGCAAGAAGTGTCCCCTGGCCCCTGGCCCCTGGAGACAGTTGATCAATGGACATATATTAACACCAAATTAGTATTGATCAATGCGGGACAGGACACGGTGGCTCAGTGACAGCTGGGCTGCATAACCCACTCGTTCTTGAAGAACCCAAAGGACTCCAAAGAAAATGTCTAAAGAGTTTTTCAATGCTATTTTTCCATGCATGGGCGTCCCATCCACCGAAGAACGTACATATACCGCAGTTTCCAGCACTCTCTATATCAGACGGGCGCTGAGTGTGTGTGGTGGGGAGGACCAACCACCAATTACGGACGTCTTTGACTAGGCAAGGAGCCCCGCGGAATCTCGGAATCCCTAACTGCTATAAATACATTAAAGCCTCCTTATTAGAGCGCTAGCCAAATTACCGCTGGGCGGGGAGGAGGAGCGTGCATGCTGTTTCTCACCGGGTGTCGCCTCGCGCATTGACTCACCAGCCACCCGCAGTCATTGACGCATGCTGCGGTGGTAATTGCACAGCCTTGTTGACAGCAAATCAAAATGCCAACATCAACACATCAACGATACTAATTTCGACACCCCAAAATATCTCTGGATATTTTATATGAAACCCGGTATAACTTCAATGCATGGATGGTTCAGTAGGGGGTTCACTCTGAAAGGGAATTATATTGGCCTATGCAGCCTAAACGTTTTAGTTCCTATTCCCTAATATCCATATTATGCAGGCTTAAATGAATGGATACGAACATGTCACTGAAATAATGATTTCAGAGGGGGCTAACCTGTCTTTATCATGGTTATTATTAACTTTAGGAGTTATACTTATTATAACAATCAACATGGGATATGTCAGATTGATCACTACAAAAACATTGCTTTAATTTATCATCTAATAATAGCAGTACGACATACAGTATTGCATAGTGATTATGTTGAGCTTTCTAAAAAGCAACCCAGGGTGACCTATCTTTGATATGGAGTCCCCAAAAACCGAGCAGTTCGTTGGCAATGCTAGCTAAAACAGAGCAGTTCGTTGGCAATGCTAGCTAAAACAGAGCAGTTTGTTGGCAATGCTAGCTAAAACAGAGCAGTTCGTTGGCAATGCTAGCTAAAACAGAGCAGTTCGTTGGCAATGCTAGCTAAAACAGAGCAGTTCGTTCTCAATGCTAGCTAAAACAGAGCAGTTCGTTCTCAATGCTAGCTAAAACAGAGCAGTTTGTTGGCAATGCTAGCTAAAACAGAGCAGTTCGTTGGCAATGCTAGCTAAAACAGAGCAGTTCGTTGGCAATGCTAGCTAAAACAGAGCAGTTCGTTGGCAATGCTAGCTAAAACAGAGCAGTTCGTTGGCAATGCTAGCTAAAACAGAGCAGTTCGTTCTCAATGCTAGCTAAAACAGAGCAGTTCGTTGGCAATGCTAGCTAAAACAGAGCAGTTTGTTGGCAATGCTAGCTAAAACAGAGCAGTTCGTTGGCAATGCTAGCTAAAACAGAGCAATTTGTTGGCAATGCTAGCTAAAACAGAGCAGTTTGTTGGCAATGCTAGCTAAAACAGAGCAGTTCGTTGGCATTGCTAGCTAAAACAGAGCAGTTTGTTGGCAATGCTAGCTAAAACAGAGCAGTTTGTTGGCAATGCTAGCTACAACAGCAGCAAGGGGGAGTTTGACTCTCAGCAGTAACCTTTTACAGGCAGCCCCAAAAGTCACATTCAAAGTTTGCATATTTTATAGAAAGATGTATTATGCAATTTCACATAGTATTAACTGAGACAGAGTTAGTATTTTATTGTAAGAGGAAAGCTAGTATAACATATGCATAAATATTTAACTATTTATTAGGGCTACATTTCAAACTGCACTGAATGGAATGTTCCAGTTTAAATGTAAAGTTTAAGTCAGTTGTTTTTATTGTAGACTATATACTCTGTTGCCCCCCAACTTGATTTATAGATATATTCATAAATCATTGTGACAATTTGAACTGAATCAGCTAAATCCTATTTCCATGGTAAACTCTATACTCTTTAGTAAATGGACAATATTTTTTGTCCAATGGGAAGGGTCTTCGGATGTAGTTTCAGTGCAGAAAATCAGACCTCGGTGCAAAACAACTGGAGTGGGAGAGGGGGAGGGAGGGAGTGACAGAAGGAGAGAGAGTGAGGAGGAGGAGAGGAGGATGTAGGGGTGAAGGAGAGGACTGCAGGCACTTGGCTGGAGAGCTGAGAGGGGATGAAGGCTACAGCTTGGAGTGTGGGTCCTTGTGTAAATAGAAATGTACTAAACCTTTGCTAACCTGTATCGGCCAAGATAAAATATTTATATATGCCATTGTCTAATGGAGCGCCGGCTGAAGAGAGACTTAATTTGTTTTCCTCCCTGGTAAGTTAATGCCCTTACCCATCATCATCAGTTGTGTGGATAGCGATTGCTGCTGTTCTATCTTTGGCCCCTGATAAAACAAGCTCTCTGGATATTTTAATAGTCAAAGTCCACCGTACAATTATGCTTCATCTGATCCATACATTTCCATAGATTAAAGGTGAAGACACTTGAGGCTGCTTCTAGTTCTCCTCTCCTTTCTCTCTTTCTTCATTACTGCTCTCCCCTCCCTCTCTCTTTTCTTGCCTTTCATCTTCTCTTGAATATCACCCGTTCTTTAACACCAGTTATCAAAATGTGTGGATAATCAGACAAAACGAGATTTATTGTCTAAAACTGATTTAACAATCACAGACAACATTGTCATTTACCTTACGGACATATAGAATGGGGAGGGGTAGAGGCCAATCAAAACTATACATACATGCATTGAGGGAGAAAAATGGCATTCTAGACAGAAACAAGAGAAGCATTAATCTAGCAGAATGTGTCTATAAACAACTGTATGTAAAACAGAGGCACAACAGTGTGAAAAACATTTGGCTTGGGCATGGATTGACACTGGTTGTCATGCTATTACAGTCAAACGGCAACCCTTGGTCTGAAGCCGACAGAGCATAATCATGTGTGACTAACTGTGATGGAGAGACACGCAGGCACAAAGGAGATGGAGGCACAGGGCTTTTTGTTTCCCCTAACATCTTCTCTCTTTCACTCTGAGTAGCAGGGGAGTAGACATGGTATCATCGAGGAGACAGCAGTTCAAAGAAGACCGCTCATTCATGTGATTTAAGACAATCATGTTGACTATGATGCACATTAGAGAAAGGGGGATACCTAGTCAGTTGTACATTCATCATGGCACAACTGAATGGATTCAACTGAAATGTGTTTTCCGCATTTAACCCAACCCCTCTGAATCAGAGAGGTGCGGGGGGCTGCCATAATCGACATCCAAGTCTTCGGCCCCCAGGGAATAGTGGGTTAACTACCTTGCTCAGGGGCAGAACGACAGATATTTATCTTGTTAGCTTGGGGATTCGATCCAGCAACCTTTCGGTTACTGGCCCAACGCTCTAACCACTAGGCTACCTTACTGTAAACTACTGTACCAGTAGTGTGGTGGTGGTGGTGGCTGTAGTGGTGGTGGCGGTGGTGGTAGTAGTGGTGGTGGTGGCGGCGGTGGTAGTGGTGGTGGCGGCGGTGGTAGTGGTGGTAGTAGTGGTGGTGGCGGTGGTGGTGGTGATAGTGTTGGTAGTAGTGGTGGTGGTGGTAGTAGTAGTGGTGGTAGTGGTGGTAGTAGTGGTGGTGGCGGTGGTGGTGGTGGTAGTGTTGGTAGCAGTGGTGGTGGTGGTAGTAGTAGTGGTGGTAGCGGCGGCGGTGGTAGTGGTAGTATTAGGCAGCATAGTTGTCGTTTGAGTAATAGGGTCTTGTTGACACTTGGTGCTTGTTGCCAATGCAGATGAGTGTAAAAAGAACATTCAGAAACTGACTCCGAAGAGAATGAGGTAACTTGACGTAACTGAATGGGGTCTAAGGGGGAAGTTTCATATAGATAACATATTCTGACTTTCAGGGATCATTGCAACATCATCTGAACACTTCCAGCTACCACTTGCTTTGTCTCATGAGCCTACCGTCTCATAAGCCTACTTTCAATTTGCATTGATATCCCTTTGTTACAAGTAAACACATGCTAATAAATACTGTATACCCCTTGGTTGGCCCATGCCACACAAGCAGAGTCCTATGAGTGGTGATTTAGCAGTGGGGCTAGTCAGTGAGGACATAGGGTTAAGTGTCTGGACAAACTGTTCTTGCCATGCCGTCTGATAACGTGTGCATTACACGTATGAGCCATGAGAGAGTTGAGAGAGCTCAGCTTTATTACTGCAACTCGAGCCCCCCTCTAAACAAACGGATTGGGCCTGTGAAGAAAAATCCCCCTAGCCCCTCCTTCATCTCCCGGTTGTTTGGCAGATCAAAATCTCAGACGTTATGAACCGGCCAGTGGCGTAGTTCCATTTCTTTAATCTTTCCATTATTGTTACTGTTGTTATTTGGCATATTTTCACAAGGAAAAGTTAGAAGTGCCGCTGATGGGGCTTTTCCTTTGTGTGAGAGTGTGGATGAATGACTTAATTGATTCATCATGACATCAATCCTGGGGAAACTGGCTTTGACACCACGGCTCCAGTTAAAGGATATGCATTCTTTCATTTTCCCCCTGTCTGCCTCTCTCTGACCTTTCAACTATCTTCCTCTCTGTCCACATCTTGTCCCCCCTCTCCTCTCCATATCACTTTGTCTCTGGGCTTGTCCCTGTACTTTTGTAATCTTCTCCCCAGCATGCCTTCTAAAGGCTATTAGACGTTGTTCAAGCTGTTTCCTCCAGAGTTCACTGCTGTTATTTTGATGGATGCTATGGCTCCTCCACCCGATGCTCCATCACTGATGCTCCTCAGGAAGTAATCACTGGGGGGGTGGAGGGAAAACAGAACGAGTGAGGAAGGAAGGAGTACTGAAGTGACAGTCATTCTCAGGCAGGCGGGGCATGCCGGGAGTTAGACACTGTAATAGGAAACAGTGTGGCTTCCCCACTTGTGTGCTTTGCCCTAGCTGCCTATCAAAAACTAATATCCCCAAATTTGACACTTGTGTTGTCCTTTGAAATTAGAACGAATCTGTGTCTAATGCTGTGAGCCAAACCTTGCTACCCTGAAGTTTCTCCCTCCTCCCCACCCCCATTTTCCTCCCTCTCTTCTCCCCTGTGATGTCCAGTCTACTCTAGGCTGCACCATGAGACCACAGGATTTAGAGACCTGCCCCCAATACACTGCCCCAAAATCACATTGCCCCCGTCTCAGTCTGACTCTCCTTCCCCCTGTGCTCTTTTTCTCAGTCATTTTAAATACAGTAACACAATCTGAGGGAAAACTGATATCATATTTTCTAAACTATAAAAGTCAGTCACACGGAGAAACATCTGCACGGTCATTTTTAAAACAAACTGGCAAGGAGTCGGATAACCTATAAAGGCCACTGGAAAAAGAGAAGTGGAGGGAGAGAGGGGAAGAGAGGAAAATAGAACGAGAGAGAGAGAGAGAGAGAGAGCAAGAGAAGAGAGAGAAGAGAGAGAGAGAGAGCAAGAGAAGAGAGAGAAGAGAGAGAGAGAGAGAGAGAGCAAGAGAAGAGAGAGAGACAGAGTCATTTGTGTTTCTCGCTGTACTTCAGCCCAAACACACACAGCTCACTCCATGAGAGTCTATTCTCCAATGTTTCTCTCCATCTTAGCAACGTGTGACACTTTAACAGCAAGTACTATAAACTTTTCATTTCCAGAAGCATTTTATTTGAAGGAGACAGACTGCCCCCTCTCAAACCCAACCAGTCCATTATTGAGTCCAGTTTGAAATTATGCTCCTGAACATAGCACTCACAGTTTGTCTGTTCACTCTGTTTTGAGCTCAGCCATGGATGGATTGATTTAATTAATTTAATGGCTGGAGATTGTGAGAGTGGTAGGCCTATTAGATGATATGTACACTGTATAGAATACTTCAATAAACTCAACTCAAACTATCTTACACAATCTATGTCAGTGTGTGCATAATGCATTGGTACAACATACTAAGAAACACAAATGCACATGCACATTAGTTAACACACGTGTGCACGCACACACACACACACACACACACACACACACACACACACACACACACACACACACACACACACACACACACACACACACACACACACACACACACACACACACACACACACACACACACACACACACACACACTGTTACTCTCCCTGTTAATGGCTTGAATAACACCCAGAGTGGTGTATAAAACTGGAGCCCAGGTGGAGCTGGGGGAGGAGGGGGGAGATAGGGGGAGAGTGACAGTGGATCCTGCTAATGCCACCCTGAATGGTGTCTCTAATTATTTGGCCTGGGGATAGCTTTTAGCTAAATCACATGCCTTCTGAAGAGGCTGTATCAACAGAGACAAGGGTCTGAACAATTACATTAGGCCTCTCCCCATCCCCAGGTCCAGCACTAACAATCATGATGATTTCCAGGCGTTTCATTGTTATCATCTCTCCATGACAATGATGTTTTCACTGTGATTTGGTGTCAAAGCAGGTACGAAGGCAGAGAGAGAAAGAGAGAGCAGAGAGCAAGAGAGAGCAGGTAGAGAGAGAGAGAAAGAAAGAAAGAGCAGGTAGAGAGAGAGAGAAAGAGCAGATAGAGAGAGAGAGAGTAGATAGAGAGAGAGTAGATAGAGAGAGAGAGCAGAGAGAGAGCAGATAGAGAGAGAGCAGATAGAGAGAGAGAGAGCAGATAGATAGAAAGAGAGAGAGCAGAGAGAGAGAGAACAGATAGAGAGAACTTACTTATGTTAATGTTTTCCCTGCTAGTGGTGATGCTCCAGGAGAGAGAGCTGGGTGAGTAAACCTGGGTGAGTGCTGAAAGTGGAGTGGGCTGCTGGCTTTAATTGATACTGGAGAGGGGTTGCATGACTGTTTTTCAGCCCACAGTGCTGACACCGGCACTCACACACACGAATGTGCACATGCGAGCACACACAGACACACACAATAAAAATAGCACACAAACAGGATAGAAAAAGAGCACGTACACACTCCCTCACATGATAACATGAGCTCAAGCACACACAAACATGCCTCTTTCTTTAGGATTAATCTACGTAACAGCGTTTTGAGTAAACATAACACACAACATATGTTTCAAATATTCCACCAAGATTAGCCCAGTGAATTCAGTGAACAGGAAATAAGGTTCCAAATGGGCCAGATTGCTTTAAGATTCTCTAGAATATCCCCCACCAGGGAGAATGATGAACCAAAGAGACACATACTGTATGTGGACAGGACCAGGGTCATAGTTGAACCTCTGACATCTCAACCATACCTAATATATCTGACATGTGCTGTGGCAGTGGTTAGAAGCAGTACCTCAACACCACAATACCTCAGAGAGACAATAAGCATGGGTAGAAGTCCACACAGTTAGACTGGAGTTTTCACTACTACTGAAGCATTAGGATAAGAGAATGGGAGAACAAGCAATAGCCAGACACATCCATGAGAGACAGAGGGATAGAGAGACTATGGAGGAGAGGAGTGGCGCTAAGTGGGGTTGGATCACTCAACATGCTGCCCCACCCTGTTGCCCCCTACACTCCATCAGCCTCTCTATGGGATCGCCCCACCAGTCAGATACCACTGACACCAACACTGTCTACCCACTCACACCCGGTGAATGGGGGAAGAAACTGAGAGAGGCGAGAGGAGAGAGGGAGGCTGGGTCCTCTTCAGCTGAAGGGCCCTGCAATCACTGTACATATTTTATGGTGCACCATTTCAATATAGCAACCTTCTCTTCCCTCAAGCCTGTGACAAATATGTGCACACCTTATTGTCCCACTAACTGCTTCCACTCAGTAGCTGCACCTACGCACACTCGAACACACACACAATCATGCATGCATACACCCCCCCCACACACACACACACACACACACATACACACATACATACAGGTATAGTGCCCTATGAAACATCTAAATGCTGTCCATACCTTACCATTGACTATGAACTACTGTGGCCTCTCTGTGAGAGAAGAGGGTGAGCTGCTGGGAGTAATAGGGATAAAGGGGAAGAGAAGAGTGAAAATTGGAGCACTGTTGAAAACATCTGGGTCCCCCTGTGAAGGAGGCGGCTCCCAGAGGTCTGAGACAATGGCACCAGTCAACAACAGGGCTGGCCTCACTATCTATCCCTCTCTCTCTCCATCTCTCTCTTTACCCCTCCATTTGTGCTGTGCCTCTCCCCTCTCCCACACAAAGGCATGTAGGATCAGTCAGCAAACGGTGAGAGGGGGACATGGCATTTTAATCGGAGAGTGAGCCAGGGGGATAAGAGAGATGAGGGACCCAGAGAGGATGGCCTCAACACAGGGAGCAGCTCACTGATTCACAAGCCTATTTATCTGAATGATTGCCCCCAATTAGATCCCTGCTCAGAGTAGGTGAGGATGGCCTCCCATCTGGAGGGGAGGGGGGTGCTGGGGGAAGAGGGGAAGAGGGGTGAGAGGAAAAGGGGTGGGGGGGAGAGGAGGGGTACATCTGAGGACTCCTGTTGATGGTGAGCATAGGCTTCTCATAAATATCAAATGTTATTCATCTCATGCTTCATAAACAACAGGTGTAGACTGACAGTGAAATGCTTACGGGCCCTTCCGAACAATGCAGAGAGAAAGAACTATAAAATAATAACACAAGGTATAAATACAAAATGAATGGCGCCGACAGAGATGGTCGCCTCGCTTCAGGTCCTTGACAAGCATTTCGCTACACTCGCATTAACATCTGCTAACCATGTGTATGTGACCAATCAAATTTGATTTGATGACGATAACTTGGCTATATACACGGGGTACCAGTACAAGGTAATTGAGGTAGACATGTACATATTGGTAGTGGTAAAGTGTCTAAGCAACAGGATAGATAATAAACAGTAGCAGCAGCCTATGTGATGAGTCAGAAGAGTTGGTGCAAAAAGGGTCAATGCAGATAGTTGAACTATTTAACTAACTATTTAGCAGTCTTATGGCTTGGGGCTAGAAGCTGTTCAGGGTACTGTTGGTTCCACACTTGGTGCAGCTGTACCGCTTGCCCTGTGGTAGTAGATAGAACAGTCTATGACTTGGGTGGCTGGATCTTTGACCATTTTTAGGGGCTTCTTCTGACACTGCCAGCTATAGAGGTCCTGGATGGCAGGGAGCTCAGCCGCGGTGATGTACTGAGCCGTACTCACCAGCCTCTGCAGCTCCTTGCGGTCGGATGCTAAGCAGTTTCCGTACCAAGCGGTGATGCAGCCAGTCAAGGTGCTCTCAATGGTGCAGCTGTTGAACCTTTTGAGGATCTGAGGGCCCATGACAAACCTTTTCAGCCTCCTGAGGGGGAAGAGGCATTGTTGTACGCTCTTCACGATAATGTTGGTGTGTATGGACTATGATAATTGCTTAATGATGTAGACACCGAAGAACATGAAACTCTCGACCCGCTCCACTACAGCCCCGTCATTGTGGAAGGCCATACGTTTCCTGTAGTCCACGATCAGCTCATTTGTCTTGCTGATGTTGAGGGAGAGGTTGTTGTCCTGGCACCACACTGCCAGGTCACAGACCTCCTCCCTATAGGCTGTCTCCTCGTCATCGGTGATCAGGCCAACCATTGTCGTGTCACCCTGAGGGCCCCCCGTGTTAACGGTCACAGTGGTGGATGTGATGTTGCTTCCCCTCATCACCTGGGAGCGGCCCGTCAGGAAGTCCAGGATCCAGTTGCAGAGGGAGGTGTTCAGTCCCAGGGTCCTGAGCTTAGTGATGAGCTTGAAAAGCACTATGGTGTTGAACGCTGAGCTATAGTCAATGAACAGCATTCTCACATAGGTGTTCCTCTTGTCCAAGTGGGAAAGGGCAGTGTGGAATGCAATAGTTTGCATCATCTGTGGATCTGTTGGGGAGAATTGGAGTGGGTCCAGGGTGTTTGGAATGATGGCGTTGATGTGAGCCATGACCAGTCTTTCAAAGTATTTCATGGCTACAGATGTGAGTGCTACGGGACGATAATCATTTAGACAGATTCTTGGGCACAAGGACTATTGTGGTCTGCTTGAAACATGTACACTGCTGTTCAAAAGTTTGGGGGGTCACTCAGAAATGTCCTTGTTTTCCATGAAAACATACATGAAATTAGTTGAAAAATGAATAGGGAAATATAGTCAAGAGGTTGACAAGGTTATAAATAATGATTTTAAATTGAAATAATAATTGTCCTTCAAACTTTGCTTTCGTCAAATAATCCTCCATTTTGCAGCAATTACAGCCTTGCAGACCTTTGTCATTCTAGTTGTCAATTTGTTGAGGTAATCTGAAGAGATTTCACCCCATGCTTCCTGAAGCACCTCCCACAAGTTGGATTGGATTGATGGGCACTTCTTACGTATCATACGGTCAAACTGCTCCCACAACACCTCAATAGGGTTGAGATCCGGTGACTGTGCTGGCCACTTCATTATAGACCGAATACCAGCTGACTGCTTCTTCCCTAAATACAGTAGTTATTGTATAGTTTGGAGCTGTGCTTTGAGTCATTGTCCTGTTGTAGGAGGAAATTGGTTCCAATTAAGTGCCGTCCACATTAAGTGCCATCCACAGGCATGGCGTTGCAAAATGGAGTGATAGCCTTCCTTCTTCAAGATCCCTTTTACCCTGTACAAATCTCCCACTTTACCACCATCAAAGCACCCCCAGACCATCACATTGCCTCCACCATGCTTGACAGATGGCGTCAACCACTGCATCTCACCAATGTTCTTCTTTGTGATCCAAACACCTCAAACTTAGATTTGTCTGTCCATAACACTTTTTTCCAATCTTCCTCTGTTCAGTGTCTGTGTTCTTTTGTCCATCTCAATCTTTTCTTTTTATTGGCCAGTCTGAGCTTTTTCTTTGCAACTCTGCCTAGAAGGCCAGCATCCCGGAGTTGCCTCTTCACTGTTGACGTTGAGACTGGTGTTCTATTTAATTAAGTTGCCAGTTGAGGACTTGTGAGGCGTCTGTTTCTCAAACTAGACATTGGAACACAGGAGTGAAGGTTGCTGATAATGGACCTTTGTACGCCTATGTAGATATTCCATTAAAAATCAGCCGTTTCCAGCTACAATAGTCATTTACAACATTAACAATGTCTACACTGTGTTTCTGATCAATTTTATGTCATTTCAATGGGCAAAAGAAAGTGCTTTTTAAAATATATTTTTTTAAGGACTTTTTTTAACTAGGTCAAGTCAGTTAAGAACAAATTCTTATTTTCAATCACAGCCTAGGAACAGTGGGTTATCTGCTTTGTTCAGGGGCAGAATTACAACTTATCAGCTCGGGGATTCGATCATGCAACCTTTTGGTTACTAGTTCAACACTCTAACCACTAGGCTACCTGCCCCCCCATTTCTAAGTGACCCCGAGCTTTTGAAAGGTAGTGTAGGTCTTACAGATGCAAAACATTATGGGGGGGGTATGATATGTGCGTCTGTAACTTTCTCTCTCAACATTATTCACTGTTCATTCAGGACTATCCACAATCATGGTAGCATCCACAGTAATGTAGAAGTGTTTAGAAACATATTCTACTTCTATTTACAATAAAAGTGACTCCCAAATGACACAATACATTACTCAACATTAATTTCAATTGTCCACAAAATAATCTTAACACAACCAAAACAAACAGCAAATTAATCCAACAAGTTAATAGATTCACAAGCTTGATGTAATCATTATGTGTAAGGAATATGGGACCAAATACTACACTTTTGACTTTCATACACAAGTGAATTTATCCCAATACTTTTGATCCCTTAAAATGGGGGGACTATGTACAAAAAGTGCTGTCATGTCTAAATGGTTCCCCCGATATAGTTGAAAACATCCTCAAATAAAGCTCATAGTCACCGTATCATTTCAAATCCAAAGTGCTGGAGTACAGAGCAAAAACAACAAAAAATGTGTCACTGCCCCAATACTTTTGGAGCTCACTGTAGTTTGCAAGCCCTCCCACATCTGACAAGCTTCAGAGCCGGGGTAGTATGATTCCATCTTAGTCCTGTATGGACGTTTTGACTGTTTCATGGCACGTCGGAGTTCATAGCGGGATTTCTTATAAGCGTCCGGATTAGTGTACCACTCCTTGAAAGCGCAGATCTAGCCTTTAGCTCAGTGCGGATGTTGCATGTAATCCATGGATTCTGGTTGGGATATGTACGTACGGTCACTGTGGGGACAACGTCATTGATGCACTTATTAATGAAGCCGGTGACTGATGTGGTAAACTCCTCAATGTTATCGGATGTATCCCGGAACACATTCCAGTCTGTGCTTGTGGAACAGTCCAATAGCTGAGCATCTGCTTCATCAGACTACTTCCGTATTCAGCTAGTTCTTCCTGGGTTTTTTGCTTGTAAGCAGGAATCAGGAACATAGAGTTATGTTCAGATTTGCCAAATGACGGGCGAGAGAGAGCTTTGTATGTGTTTTTGTGTGCAGAGTGAAGGTGATCTAGAGTTTCTAAACAGGTGACATGCTGGTAAAAATGACGTATGATGGATTTCAGTTTCCCTGCATTAAAATCATCTGCCACTAAGAGCGCCGCCTCTGGATGTGCATTTTCTTGTTTGCTTATGGCCTTATACAGCTCGCGGAGTGCGGTCTTAGTGCCAGCATCGGTTTGTGGCGGTAAATAGACAGCTACAAAAAATATGGATGAAAACTCTCTTAGTAGCATGATCTGTAGCTTATCATGAGGTATTCTAATTCAGACAAGCAAAACCTTGAGACTTCCTTAACATTAGAGATAGTGCACCAGCTGTTATTGATGAAGAGATACACACCTCCCCCTTAACCGTACCCAAAGCTACCATTCGGTCTTGGCAATGCATAGAAGAACAAGCTAGTTGTATATTATCCATGACCTTGTTCAGCCACAACACAGATATTCAGGTTTTTCATGTCCATGTGATAAGAGTCTCGAATGGAGCTCATCCAGTTTGTTCTCTAGTGATTGTGTATTCGCCATTAGAGCGGAGGGTAGAGGCGGTTTATTTACTCACCTACGTAGTCTTGTCAGGGACCCCCCTCGTTTGCATATCTTTTACCATCTCTTCCTCTTTTGATTCCGGATTACGGCCTGGTCCAGAATGAGCATTATGGAATGAGCTGCCGAATCTTTGAAGACGAAATCTACATCCAAATCAAGGTTAGTGATTGCTGTTCTGATGTCCAGAAGCTGTTTTCAGTCATAAGAAATTATGACGGAAATTTTATATACACACAAAATAGCAGAATTGGTCCTGAGCCCGTAAAATGGCAGCTATCCACTGCAGCGGGTTTCATTCATACAGGACAACAAGAACAACAGCTAAACCCCAACACTGCCGCTCTTGCTAAATGTTTACTTTGTTGTTGTCTTTAATCACAGGCAATCTAAACTGAAATGTAATTTTCCACTCTTCGTACACACATAGAGTACAGCCCCTCTCTGTAATTACCAGCCAATTAGAGGTAATTCCACTAACATTTCCTAACCAATCTGACCAATCACCTGAGACCTCACTGTGACTCCACCAGTGACACGACCACAGCTGAGATGTTGTTTATACATTAGTTCTGGTATGGGGGTACACGGTATACTGTGCTTTTAATGTGTTTTAATGTGTCTGTTTTTGATACATCTTTGGGATTCATTCAGTGTCTCTGTCAGGTTGGTGGAGAAAAAGTTTCCTCTTTTTATTTAGATAAATGTTAGTTCTGTGGAGTTTCCACTAAACGGTTACTGGTGTTAAGACACACATTGTTTCTGGGCAGAACTGAAATAACCCCTCCCTATGGTGCCCATGCCATATCACGGCTCACTGAGAGAATACAGGCCTTCTCCACTGAATGGTATTAGGTACACTTTATCCTTCCCTCTCCCCCTCTTCTCCTTTCCTCCGTCTCTTAACTAAGCTGTCTATATGTGAAACAGCTTCATGTTTACCCTCTTCCTCCATGGTGTCAGTCTGACTGTAGCCTTTCATACAGGGGGGTCCCATGACACCAGGCTAACACAGGCTACTGAGGAATGTTGCAGTCATGCTGTCATAACTGAAAATATCTCTGGTCATTTACACTGCTGAAGTTTACCAATGACCATCTGGATGATCCAGAGGAGGAATGGGAGAAGGTCATGTGGTCTGATGAGACAAAAATAGAGCTTTTTGGTCTAAACTCCACTCGCCGTGTTTGGAGGTAGAAGAAGGATGAGTACAACCCCAAGAACACCATCCCAACCGTGAAGCATGGAGGTGGAAACATCATTCTTTGGGGATGCTTTTCTGCAAAGGGGACAGGACGACTGCACCTTATTGAGGGGAGGATGTATGGGGCCATGTATCGCGAGATCTTGGCCAACAACCTCCTTCCCTCAGTAAAAGCATTGAAGATGGGTCGTGGCTGGGTTCCAGCATGACAACGACCTGAAACACACAGCCAGGACAACTAAGGAGTGGCTCGGTAAAAAGCATCTCAAGGTCCTGGAGTGGCCTAGCCAGTCTCCAGACCTGAACCCAATATAAAATCTTTGGAGGGAGCTGAAAGTCCGAATTGCCCAGCGACAGCCCCGAAACCTGAAGGATCTGGAGAAGGTCTGTATGGAGGAGTGGGCCAAAATCCTTGCTGCAGTGTGTGCAAACCTGGTCAAGAACTACAGGAAACGTACGATCTCTGTAATTACAAACAAAGGTTTCGGTACCAAATATTAAGTTCTGCTTTTCTGGTGTGTCAAATACTCATGTCATGCAATAAAATGCTAATGAATTACTTAAAAATCCTACAATGTGATTTTCTGGATTTTTGTTTTAGATTCCGTCTCTCACAGTTGAAGTGTACCTATGATAAAAATGACAGACCTCTACATGCTTTGTAAGTAGGAAAACCTGCAAAATCGGCAGTGTATCAAATACTTGTTCTCCCCACTGTACATATGAGATGAGTAATGTAGGGTATGTAAACATTAAATAAAGAGGCATTGTTTAAAGTGACTAGTGATACATTTATTACATCCATTTTTTAATTATTAAAGTGGCTAGAGATTTGAGTCAGTACGTTAGTGATGGCTGTTTAACAGTCTGATGGCTTTGAGTTAAAAGCTGTTTTTCAGTCTCTCTGTCCCTGCTTTGATGCATCTGTACTGACCTCGCCTTCTGGATGATAGTGGGGTGAACAGGCAGTGGTTCGGGTGGTTGTTGTCCTTCATGATCTTTTTGGTCTCCCTGTGACATCGGGTGGTGTAGGTGTCCTGGAGGGCAGGTAGTTAGCCCCCAGTGATGCGTTGTGCAGACCTCACTAGACTTGCGGTTGTAGGCGGAGCAGTTGCCGTACCAGGCGGTGATACAGCCAGCCAGGATGCTCTCGATTGTGCATCTGTAAAAGTTTGTGAGTATTTTTGGTGACAAGCCAAATGTCTTCAGCCTCTTGAGGTTGAAGAGGTGCTGTTGAAGAGGCACTGTTGCTGTTGCTCCTTATTTACCACGCTGTCTGTGTGGGTGGACAATTTCAGTTTGTCCGTGATGTGTACGCCGAGGAACTTAACTTTCCACCTGTGGTAAATTCAATTGATTGGACATGATTTGGAAAGGCACACACCTGTCTATATAGGGTCCCACAGTTGACAGTGCATGCCAGAGCAAAAACCAAGCCAAGAGGTCAAAGGAATTGTCTGTAGAGCTCTGAAACAAGATTGTGTCAAGGCACAGATCTGGGGAAGGGTACCAACAAATTTCTGCAGCATTGAAGGTTCCCAAGAACACAGTGGCCTCCATCATTCTTCAATGGAAGAAGTTTAGAACTGAGCAATGGGGGGAGAAGGGCCTTGGTCAGGGAGGTGACCAAGGACCCAATAGTCACTCCAGAGTTCCTCTGTGGATATGAGAGAATCTTCCAGAAGGACAACCAACTCTGTAGCACTCTACCAATCAGGCCTTTATGGTAGACTAGCCAGACGGAAGCCACTCCTCAGTAAAAGGCACATGACAGCCAGCTTGGAGTTTTCTCAGACCATGAGGTGAAGGTTCACCTTCCAACAAGATTCTCTGGTCTGATGAAATCAAGATTGAAATCTTTGGCCTGAATGCCATGTGTTACGACTGGAGGAAACCTGGCACCATCCCTAGGGTGGAGCATGGTGGAGGCAGCATCATGCTGAGGGGGATGTTTTTCAGCGGCAGGGACTGGGAGACTTGTCAGGCTTGAGGGAAGGATGAACGGAGCAAGTACAGAGAGACGCTTGATGAAAACCTGCTCCAGAGCACTCAGAACTTCAGACTTTGGCGAAGGTTCACCTTCCAACAGGACAACGACGCTAAGCACACAGCCAAGACATCGCAGGAGTGGCTTCTGGACAAGTCTCTGAATGTCCTTGAGTGGCCCAGTCAGAGCCCGAACATCTCTGGAGAGACCTGAAAATAGATGTGTAGCGATGCTCCCCATCCATCCTGAAAGAGCAGAGATGAATGAGAGAAACTCCCCAAATACAGGTGTGTTACAGCGTCATACCCAAGAAGACTCTAGGCTGTAATCCCTTCAAAAGGTGCTTCAACAAATTACTGAGTAAAGGGTCTGAATACTTAAGTAAATGTTATATTTCAGTTTTGTTTTTCTCTATAAATTTGCAAAAATGTAAAAAATACCTGTTCTGTATTGTATGTAGATTGTTGAGGAATAAAAATAATTTAATCTATTTTAGAATAAGGCTGTAACGTAACAAAATGCGGAAAAAGTGAAGGGATCTGAATACTTTCCGAATGCACTGTATCTATGTAGGGTCAAGTTCATTTCCCTTATCCCGGTCTCTACCCCCCGATCTCCAAATCATCCTGACTTCTCCACCGCTAATATGAAGTGAACAAATCCTCTCTAAATGTGCATCCCGTGCCGATAGGATCTTAAGGTCTCAATAGTCTCCCATTCAAAACATTAGCGGATTGACACTATCACACGGGCAATCGGACAGAGCCACTTTCACACATCATTACAGGCTCTGGTTTCCCCTTGGCCCTAACAGGTGCAGAGGGAAAGAGAATTCTCCAGGACCACTGTCTCCATGGGCTTAGGTTGCTTTCCTGGCACTGAGAGGCCTGCATTGACGAAGGAGACAGAGGGGGAGACAGAGGGGGACGCCAGGCCCAATAAATCACTGTGAACGTGTAAATGCCACTGAGACACATTCCGCCACAGAACAGGGGGGCCAAACTGCTACAAGTTCCTTTCTCTTTCTGTTGCTGTTGTTTTAAGGACACTCCCTCCCACACACACAATCCATGCTTGTTTTCTTTTCCTCCTTATATCCCTCTTTTATTCGCTTGCTTCAGCTCACTCTCTCTCTCCCATCAACCCCCCTCTCTCCCTCTCTTTTCTCTTCATCCCTCAGCTCCCGCAAGAAGCTAATAGCTTAATGCGAGGAAGAATGTTCAGGGTTTCCTGTGAATTCCTCCATTAGTCATTGAAATGACCTTGCTGTTTCTCCCCTTTCCCTTCCTTGTCACATACACTGTACGCTCTGGAGCAACCAGTGCAAAGAGATAGAGAGAGAGAGAGAGGCAGTGAGAAGACAGAGGAGAAAAGATGAGAGGAGAGGTGGAAGAGAGGAAGCTCTACTGTAAATAAGAAGCAGAGGTGAGGGGTGAGGGGTCATGTAGAAACAGAGCCCCACTACTTATCCCCTGACACTGACCGGTTAACTGGGATGGTGGGGGGGTTGTGTTGCTTGTAACTTTCTACACAAATAAGCAGGGTAATTATTTGCTTGCTCAGTACAGTAACCCCATATAACTGTGTCAATAAAGCTTATTTGAATTGATTAGAGAGAGGGACACAACGAAAGAGGCCATTATTTAAGTGCAGTTGCAACAATTACTGACATTAACATTGTTATCTCAGGCGACTGGGCCTAGTGTGGTGTGTAGGCTACAATTAGGCTGTGTTTACAAAGGCTCCCCAATTCAGAATTATTACTATTTTTCTCCCACTAATTGGTCTAATTGGTCTTTTGACCAATCACATCAGATATTTTCACACCAGCTGATCTGATTGGTCAATAGACCAATTGGGAAAAGAATATCAGAATTGGGCTTTCTGTGTAAACACAGCCTTAGTTGCTTTGGAAGGCTTGAAATGAATCTAAAAGAGTACCATTGAAACTGCATAAATAAATAATCAATATGGATGTAGTTCTGCATTCCAACTGATCTAATTGACTTTAATTGATCATCCTTTTTTTTACCCCTTTTTCTCCCCAATTGTTGTAGTAGCTTGTCTCATCGCTACATCTCCGGTACTGGCTCGGGAGAGACAAAGATTGAAAGTCATGCGTCCTCCGATACACAACACAACCAGCCGTACTGCTTCTTAACGCATCCAACCCGGAAGCCAGCCACACCGTACACCTGGCAACCTTGGTTAGCGCGCACTGCGCCCGGCCCGCCACAGGAGTAGCTGGTGCACGATGAGACAAGGACATCCCTACCGACCAAGCCCTCCCTAACCCGGCCGACGCTAGGCCAATTGTGCGTCGCCCCACAGACCTCCCGGTCACGGCCGGTTACGACAGAGCCTGGGCCCTTAACCACTGCGCCATCCGGGAGGCTAATTGATCATCCTTAATTAGAAATCAGTGCTTAATTGAATGTACTTGTTCGACCAACTAAATGTGTGTTCCAGGAAGGAGCCTTCCCAGCATCAGGTCACATGAGTGGCTCTGCCAGGCCTTTAACTAGCCCCCTACCTGCCTACCCCCCTACCCACCTACCCCTTCATACCCCACCCTCCACCCCCACATCAAAGGCCATCAATCTCCAATAGTACAGGGGGAAAGGGAAATATTTAGATAAGGAGGGAGCCTCGATCAATCTGTTGTGGGAGTAAGAAGGGGAACATGATACATCCCCAGCCTCAGGCCAGACCCACAGCAGCCCTGCATGTCTAGCTGAAAGACAAACCCACAGCAGCCCTGCTAATCTAGCTGAAAGACAGACCCACAGCAGCCCTGCTAAGCTAGCTGAAAGACAGACCCACAGCAGCCCTGCTAAACTAGCTGAAAGACAGACCCACAGCAGCCCTGCTAAGCTAGCTGAAAGACAGACCCACAGCAGCCCTGCTAAACTAGCTGAAAGACAGACCCACAGCAGCCTTGCTAAGCTAGCTGAAAGACAGACCCACAGCAGCCCTGCTAAGCTAGCTGAAAGACAGACCCACAGCAGCCCTGCTAAGCTAGCTGAAAGACAGACCCACAGCAGCCCTGCTAAGCTAGCTGAAAGACAGACCCACAGCAGCCCTGCTAAGCTAGCTGAAAGACAGACCCACAGCAGCCCTGCTAAACTAGCTGAAAGACAGACCCACAGCAGCCCTGCTAAGCTAGCTGAAAGACAGACCCACAGCAGCCCTGCTAAACTAGCTGAAAGACAGACCCACAGCAGCCCTGCTAAGCTAGCTGAAAGACAGACCCACAGCAGCCCTGCTAAACTAGCTGAAAGACAGACCCACAGCAGCCCTGCTAAGCTAGCTGAAAGTCAGACCCACAGCAGCCCTGCTAAGCTAGCTGAAAGACAGACCCACAGCAGCCCTGCTAAGCTAGCTGAAAGACAGACCCACAGCAGCCCTGCTAAGCTAGCTGAAAGACAGATCCACAGCAGCCCTGCTAAGCTAGCTGAAAGACAGACCCACAGCAGCCCTGCTAAGCTAGCTGAAAGACAGACCCACAGCAGCCCTGCTAAACTAGCTGAAAGACAGACCCACAGCAGCCCTGCTAAGCTAGCTGAAAGACAGACCCACAGCAGCCCTGCTAAGCTAGCTGAAAGACAGACCCACAGCAGCCCTGCTAAGCTAGCTGAAAGACAGACCCACAGCAGCCCTGCTAAGCTAGCTGAAAGACAGACCCACAGCAGCCCTGCTAAACTAGCTGAAAGACAGACCCACAGCAGCCCTGCTAAGCTAGCTGAAAGACAGACCCACAGCAGCCCTGCTAAGCTAGCTGAAAGACAGACCCACAGCAGCCCTGCTAAACTAGCTGAAAGACAGACCCACAGCAGCCCTGCTAAGCTAGCTGAAAGACAGACCCACAGCAGCCCTGCTAAACTAGCTGAAAGACAGACCCACAGCAGCCCTGCTAAGCTAGCTGAAAGACAGACCCACAGCAGCCCTGCTAAGCTAGCTGAAAGACAGACCCACAGCAGCCCTGCTAAGCTAGCTGAAAGACAGACCCACAGCAGCCCTGCTAAGCTAGCTGAAAGTCAGACCCACAGCAGCCCTGCTAAGCTAGCTGAAAGACAGACCCACAGCAGCCCTGCTAAGCTAGCTGAAAGACAGACCCACAGCAGCCCTGCTAAGCTAGCTGAAAGACAGACCCACAGCAGCCCTGCTAAACTAGCTGAAAGACAGACCCACAGCAGCCCTGCTAAGCTAGCTGAAAGACAGACCCACAGCAGCCCTGCTAAGCTAGCTGAAAGACAGACCCACAGCAGCCCTGCTAAGCTAGCTGAAAGACAGACCCACAACAGCCCTGCTAAACTAGCTGAAAGACAGACCCACAGCAGCCCTGCTAAACTAGCTGAAAGACAGACCCACAGCAGCCCTGCTAAACTAGCTGAAAGACAGACCCACAGCAGCCCTGCTAAACTAGCTGAAAGACAGACCCACAGCAGCCCTGCTAAGCTAGCTGAAAGACAGACCCACAGCAGCCCTGCTAAGCTAGCTGAAAGACAGACCCACAACAGCCCTGCTAAACTAGCTGAAAGACAGATGAAGCAGAGGGAAGCAGGAGGAACAGGGGAAGAAGAATGCAACTCTGTGCCAACGGAAAGAGGATGGAGAGAGGGAGATTAGCTAAGGAGAGAAAAGTGTCACTCGCTTGTTAAACATATACAAAAACACATGTATACTAGCTGAAGTCCACACACATGCATGCATACACAGACACACAGACACACACACACACACACACACACACACACACACACACACACACACACACACACACACACACACTGGTGAGGCTCCCTACTTGGCCTTTGATTTACTATAACAACTCTTGGTTCCACTTGAGTGAGACCAGAATATTACCAAGTATTTATGTCCTTTTTCTTTTCAAAACAATTGGCTTTGAGTAATAAAGAAAGGAACGCTGTGTTGACAGGTCAGGGGTGAGAGGTCACAGGGAGAGTAAATTGAGGGCAGATGAGATCCTGAACAAAGCATGGCCAATTTGTCGAAGAAATTCACTGGAGAGAATGAAGGCATGCTTTTCAACAGTATGAATATAAACATACGGTACACTCACTTACACTCCTACACACACACTCCCACACCCACACCCACTCCCACACACACACACACAATCCTACACACACACACGCGCTCTGAGAGCAAAACAACATCCCCCGAACAAAGACCAACATCTATAAATGTGTTTCACATCTCCAAGCAAAATGCCTTTAGATTGTTGTTATGGCCCTCGCTCCACACACAACAAGTCAATCAATTCTACTCTAACTACACTTTAATTCCCAGATAATACAATACACACACAGTGGCATCATGCAACACACATACACCCCACAGGGAGTGGTGTCCCCTACAGTTATCTGTCAGGGTGGTGTGAGCCTGTGAGGGATTTTCAGGGGATTTCCAGGGATTTTGACGCCCCTGTTGGCTGAGGTAGACTCCCAGGGGTTGAGGGATTGATCCCTGGGCATGGTGTTTCACTCCAGCCCTGGTCAGCCCTGACAGACTGCTGGATTGACTGGCCAACCCCAGAGGGACCCTGCCTTCGCCAGATAGAGACATACCTCAACAGCACCAGTGGTAGTGGAGGATGGCTGAACACTGGGCTGACACACACACACAAATACACACAAGTCTGCAACTACATAGGCACACATGCACACACATGCGCGCACACACACACACACACACACACACACACACACACACACACACACACACACACACACACACACACACACACAAGCACATGTACACAGAACTGATGTAGGTGCATTCACGCACGCTCGCACACGCACTTCCACAGCTGCCATATTCATGAGCAGGACCAGAGGCTGAGACATTACCATGAGCCTTTGTTCTAGGGGTTTGTTGGCATTCCTGCCTGGCTCTCTGTCTCAAATGTCACGTCTCAGAAGACCTCTATATTTTGAGCATCAATGTCAATAATTAGCAATACAACAGTATGGCAGCCTTCTCTTTGCAGAAGACAAGTGTTTGGCTTTAGTTATTTTTTTAACCTGTCGTCTCTTCAACAAAGGCCACGTACGACCTCACACTTTTCCCTTTGCTGATTTTAAGTTGCTAAGCCTTTTCTTTTTGGAGTCATGTTTTATTCCCCTCCCTCCTCTCTTCCTTCATCCCCTCTTTCTCCCATCTCCCTCCCTCCCTCCCTCCCTCCCTCCCTCCCTCCCTCCCTCCCTCCCTCCCTCCCTCCCTCCCTCCCTCCCTCCCTCCCTCCCTCCCTCCCTCCCTCCCTCCCTCCCTCCCTCCCTCCCTCTCCCCTCCCCCTCTCTTCCTACCTCGCTCCCTCCTCTCTACCTCCTCTCTTCGCCCTCCCTCCCTCCCTCCCTCCCTCCCTCCCTCCCTCCCTCCCTCCCTCCCTCCCTCCCTCCCTCCCTCCCTCCCTCCCTCCCTCCCTCCCTCCCTCCCTCCCTCCCTCCCCCTCTCTTCCTCCCTCACTCCCTCCTCTCTACCTCCTCTCTTCGCCCTCCCTCCCTCCCTCCCCTCCCTCCCTCCCTCCCTCCCTCCCTCCCTCCCCCTCCCTCCCTCCCTCCCTCCCTCCCTCCCTCCCTCCCTCCCTCCCTCCCTCTTTCTTCTGGTTCTGTGGAGTGAAGAATCCTTAGTCTTTCTATTAGACACACATCTTCCATCTTGTGTGGCAGGCTGACTATCCACAAACAGCTGATACATGAAGAGACATATGCCATAATATGAGATAACTGGATCAGAAAACACCATAGACAATGGAGAGATCTGTCCTACCACCTATCCTTAGTTTCTCTACCCACTACAGTATATGTGACTTTGCACTAAAGTACAGATCTAGGCAGGGAGGAGGCCGCTGATGCAGGTCACTGTTCCTCTTTGGGCACAACAGCATCCTCCTGACAAAAATGTGTGGGGGCTGGGGTGGAGGGAGCGAGGGAGGAGAGGGAGGAAGGAGGAGGGGGCATGGACACATAATTGCTTCTTACTGATCCTAATAGCACATCAGAAGCGCCGCCACTTCACTGGACCTCCATAGAGATCCGCCAGGTTGGCTCCCGTTCATTACCAGGGTGACCCCCAGCCCCCCCACCCCATCCTCCCTCAGCCCCCTCCCCCGGATCATTGTCTCTGGGGTTTAATTGGAGCGATGTTCCCATTGTGAGGCATCTCAATGGCGGTGGAGGTCTCCATTGTGGCTGTGAATGGGGGCAGGAGTGTTCATTAGATGAGGGGCTGAATGGAGGCTTCTGGGGTAAGGCGCTGAGAGGCCGGGGTGCTGGGGGACCTCCGGGGAGGGTGAAACCGCACAGTCTCCTCTTCCCACCTCTCCTCTGCCCTCCGCTCATCTCCTCTACCCTCTTTCCTCAGCGGCCTGACGCTTGGCCCTGAAAGGCAGCGGCTGCATTTGTTGGGGGGGGGGCTTTGTCTGGAGAAGAGGGAGATCAAAGAGGTCCGGTCTGAGAGAAGTGGAGAAGAGATGAGGGCTCGTCCTATGACAGAAGGAAGGGTATGGTACTGTATAGTACCTGAGGGCCAGGCATTCCAGGGCTCCATGCAGGCTGAGCCGGTCCCTCTCTGCTGGTCCCTCCACAACACCCTAGATGTTCTCATGAATGACAAACCAACCACCTCACTCCCAGAGCATGACCCCGCTGCCACTACAAATACGCCAGAAATAAGAAAGGGCTTTCAGTGTTTTTGAGCACAAGTAGAGCTCTCAAAAGCCATGATATGCATGAAAAAAGGCCACTCATCACAGTAGCGGCTGCTATTAATAAATGTAATGACTTTGGAGGAAAGGAAACAGCTGGGCATTTCGGCACCTCTCATGGCCAGAGCTGGCAGCATCCACACGGACTGGCACGATGCCAGGCTGCAGAGCCAGAGCAATCATCCAGGCTAGATCAGTCGGTTACCGATTCAACTGATTAAACTGGGCTTGCATTGGAACCCTGCAGGTTGAGCCCACTGAAACCAATTAGAAGATGCATGTACAAAGCATAGAGCGGTCTGTAAGAAGAAAGACCAATTATGGAATAACAGTTAGGTTTAACTCCAGCTATCCCAAAACTATAGAGCACCTTTCATAGCTGCTACTTGTCCCCTTCCAGTCCAAACAGCTCTGGGTGAGAACTTTAAGTTGAAATGAACTAAGCACCCTTGACAGTTAACCCTCTGACAATCCTCTGAGCACTGCCAGGGTTGAGTGGCTGTTGTGAGCATGGCGTGTGTTTCCAGTCTCTCTGTGTGACAGACTGCATCTCACACTGACCAGAGCCTCTCTCCCTCTCTCTGCTCACTGGCCAGCCATTGATGTCATTCCCCTTCCACCACACACAGCCTCTCCTCCTCAGTCTCCACTCCCGCAGCCACTGCCTTCCGCTGTTTACATGTTCACTAGCACCCAAAAACAATGCCAGACATCTTGCCCACCACAAGTACACACACACACACACACACACACAGACACACACACACACACACACACACACACACACACAAACACACAGACACACAGACACACACACACACACGCGCACACACACACACACACACACATGCACGTGCGCGCGCACACACAGACACACACACACACACACACAAACACACAGACACACACAGACAAACACACACACACAGACACACACACACACACACACACACACACAAACACACAGACACACACACACGCGCACACACACACACACACACACACACGCACGTGCACGCGCACACACACACAGATATATACATAAACATGTCCCATAGACTCACACTAAATGCTAATCTGACATCATGGTTGAGGTGTGTCAAGTTACTGCTGTATGAAACGGAGCACTTTGTCAGTGGACTGTTCTATTGCCACAACACACAAACAGATATTACGCTGCCCAAGGCTGTGTTCAGGTTCCTAAAATGGGATGACTCATCTGTCTCCTGGATTCTGACTTCAAACAGGCTCTTTTTCCTCTCACACTATTTATTTTTACATCTGCACAGGTCAAATAAAGTCCGTGGACAGGACTGTGTCGGCCTTCTTCTTGCACTAAGGAAAATAAGCACGCGCACACACACGCACGCGCACACACACGCACGCGCACACACACACACACACACACACACACACACACACACACACACACACACACACACACACACACACACACACACACACACACACACACACATGTTCTAGGCTCTGACAGGCCGGTCCCCTCTGACGGTCTCCTGTCCCTTCCTGTTTAGCCGGGGTGTCTGCAGCAGGTAAACACACAGGGGCTGGGATGCTGGCACTCCTGGAGGGCCACCAGGAGGGAGCCAGGAGGGGATAGTTCAAATCCCCCGGACAGAACAGCCACCCCAGTGAGGGCTAGGCCATGCGAGACACCCAGGCTATTATAGACAGGGGAGGTATTGTTCTGTAGGTCCTGTCTACTGAGGGAATGGACCTCCCTATGCTGTTTACCATCACTGAGCTAACATAGATCACAGGAGTAGTTCTTGGGAGATAATTAATTCAAGAGAACCAACTTGTGTTGTGGCCCACCCTAACTCTCTCTCTCTCTCTCTCTCTCTCTCTCTCACACTCTCTGTTTCTCTCTCTCTCTGTTTCTCTCTCTCTGTTTCTCTCTCTCTGTTTCTCGCTCTCTCGCTCTCTCTCTCTCTCTTTCTCTCTCTCTCTGTTTCTCTCACTCTTTCTCTGTTTCTTTCTCTCTCATGTTTGAAGTCTCGATCAAAGGAAACCAAATGACACCATTGGCAAGACCACACAGCAACATCACCATCAGCGTCAACATCATACATCCTGATGTAACGGTGATAAGAAGTTACTGTACATGATGTTTAAGTGATTAAAATATCTCAACTGTCTCCACTAACTTTCCTCATGGACATATGGTGACAAACATTGTTTAAGGAACACGGGCTATACAGTTGAGTGGTTTGTGTGTGTGTGTTCCACTTCACAGGTAGTGGCTGTGTCAAATTCTCACATTTGTTTATTTTTCTGCCATCATACAATTAAAACTCTGGGCCAGGCCCCACCACCATGTTCCATGTAGGGAAATGTTTGACTGTGAGACTTTGAGAGATGGATCTGTGTAGCAAATGTTTCCCCACAGAGGCTGTCCACAGAGAAAGCAGATTAGAGTAGATCTGACGGTGTGAACGGCGGGTCTGCGGTGGGACTGGGCTGGGGGGCCCAGGCTCTGCTAAGGGCCTGATCAATGAGATTCAACTCCCTCTTGTCCCAGAGCAGCTGTATCCTGAATTCACCTAAATCATATGGCCTGGGCCATTATGCAGGAAGAGGCGCACCGCCCTGGCTCCCTCTGAAGAGAGAGAGAGAGGGAAAAAGAGGGTGAGAGAGAAGGACAGAGACAGAGAGAGGGAGAGAGAGAGGGAAACAGAAGAAAAGAGAGAGAGAATGTCCCTCATGAGCATCCTAACTGGGAGAGAGCCATCTGGGGCTGAGCGCTGCGAGGGAGAGGAGGGAGAGAGGAAAAGAGGAGGAGAGGAAGAGAGGAGGAAAGGTCCGGGGCCAGAGTAGTAGTGGAGCTGGGAGTCCAGCTGCGTCCCATTAGGACCGGACCACATGTGCCTGCGGGGGGCGGCGGAGAGCAGGGCAGGGGGGCAGCAGGGAGGAAGTGCTGAGAGGGATGTGCCCAGACCCTGTGAGGCTTTATTAGGCGAGCAGCTCCTCTCGACAGGGACGGCCAGTGCCCCCTCTGCCCTTGGGCACAGCCAGGGCAAAGCAGTAGAAAGAGGGAGACCGGGCCAGACCACCCAGAACTCCAGCATAATGGCTTCCAGGAGGACGCCCAACATGGGAAATGCAGCTGGAGAGTGAGAGGGAGAGACAGAGAGTCACAGAGAGTCACAGAGAGACACAGAGAGACAGAGAGAGACACAGAGAGACACCGAGAGACACAGAGAGTCACAGAGAGACACAGAGAGACACAGAGAGACACAGAGAGACACAGAGAGTCACAGAGAGACACAGAGAGACACAGAGAGACACAGAGAGACACAGAGAGTCACAGAGACACAGAGACACAAAGAGACACAGAGCGTCACAGAGAGTCACAGAGAGACACAGAGAGACAGAGAGTCACAAAGAGACACAGAGAGACACAGAGAGTCACAGAGAGACACAGAGAGACACAGAGAGACACAGAGAGACACAGAGAGTCACAGAGAGACACAGAGAGACACAGAGAGACACAGAGAGACAGAGAGAGACACAGAGAGACACCGAGAGACACAGAGAGTCACAGAGAGACACAGAGAGACACAGAGAGTCACAGAGAGACACAGAGAGACACAGAGAGACACAGAGAGACACAGAGAGTCACAGAGACACAGAGACACAAAGAGACACAGAGCGTCACAGAGAGTCACAGAGAGACACAGAGAGACAGAGAGTCACAAAGAGACACAGAGAGACACAGAGAGACTTAAAGAGACACAGAGAGACACAGAGAGACACAGAGAGTCACAAAGAGACACAGAGAGACACAGAGAGACACAAAGAGACACAGAGAGACACAGAGAGACACAGAGAGACACAGAGAGACACAGAGAGACACAGAGACACAGAGAGACACAGAGAGACACAGAGAGACACAGAGAGACACAGAGAGTCACAAAGAGACACAGAGAGACACAAAGAGACACAGAGAGACACAGAGAGACACAGAGAGACACAGAGAGTCACAGAGAGACACAGAGACACAAAGAGACACAGAGAGACACAGAGAGACACAAAGAGACACAAAGAGACACAGAGAGACACAGAGAGACACAAAGAGACACAGAGAGACACAGAGAGACACAGAGAGACAAAGAGACACAGAGAGACACAGAGAGACACAGAGAGACACAGAGAGGAGCGGGACAGTGAAGACAGAAAGCTTTGCCGTTCATTCATGTCACCTTCAGTTGTGGTAGTTCTGTTTTGTTTTCCTGTTCATGATGCCTGTTTGTCTTGTTGCATCAAAGTTCGTAATCGTTCAAACAAAGTGTGTGTGTGTGTGTGTGTGTGTGTGTGTGTGTGTGTGTGTGTGTGTGTGTGTGTGTGTGTGTGTGTGTGTGTGAAAGATATAATGAGAAGGAGAGAATGTGTGTGTGTCTCCAATGTTTGTGTGTGAGAACACATGTATGAGAAAGCGCCTGTGAGCATGTGTGTGTGTCTGTGGCATGACCCCAGTGTTACGTGAGACTCCAGGGTGGGTCACACACCATGCAGCCTCTCAGCCAGTCGAGAGCTCCATTCTGCAGTACGGAGGTGGTGGAAGACACAGGCCTGCCATAGCTCACATGCCTGCGGGCTCGTCTGCCTCTCAGCCTCTCTCAACTCCGCTCCATCGTCACGTCTGTGGATGTGTGAGAAAGCTCGCCTGGAATCTGAGCCCTTCCTGAAATGCAGCTCTGCCAAATGAAGGGATCTGCAGGCTTTGCTGAAATAATGATTATCATGACTAATCATCTCAGCTGAGGGACGATAACGAGGCTTCAGATGGAGACGTGTCATATTCGTATGTTAGTATTAGCATACTTAGCTACTGCAGTGTAGGTGACGGATGTTTTTATGTTTCAATGTTTCCAGTTATGAGACTTTGGTTCTGTGGCATAGCTGTGGGTAAATGTAGGGGACCTAATGGTGCCCCAATGTGGTACATAGTAAATCAAGGATAGTTGAAATCACAGTGTTAGAAAAATGTGGGTTAAATTGACTCTACCGGGAGATATCTTAACCTCAAGAGAGTGATACTGTCACGACTCCCAGCGAAGGTGGCTCCCCTGCCTGTTCGAGCGGCGCTCGGCGGTCTGTTAGCCGCCACCGATCCCTTTTTCCCTTTCTGTTTGTTTGGTTGCACCTGTCCCTCATTTTGTTTCTTGATTTATGTCTATTTAAGCCTGTTAGGCCCACCTAGGCTTGGCGGGACTGTACCTCTGTTGGTTTGTGGATGTGTATTTGTATTTTATTTTCTGCGGACTGTTTGGGTGCTGTGTTTGGGCCGGTCAGTTTTATGCCCCCAGTATTTTGGCGTGACCATTTGTATCGGAATAAAATACTTTTCCCAACTCTCTGCTCTCTGCGCCTGACTCCAAACCCACTACTCCTAGAAGACTCTGACAGATACAGTCCCTGGAGCATTGATAACTGGAGTTCAATGGGACGGAGTACTTTTAACTCCATTAAGAGTAACCAGAGACAGGGAGTTAAATCTATAGAGTTATCCACAGATGTGAGAGGGGCTTCATTGCCCATTTCCCAGCATGCTCTGTTGCTTGTTGTTTGTTTCAATATCTGTGTTTTCGCATATACTGTGATTATTTTTGATCTTATGCTATACACAAATAGGAAACTTAAATTTGGTAAAATAATCCAATCTGTAAGTGGTTGGATTTAAAGCCATCGTTAGTGAGATAGTTGTTTCAGTTTACTGTACATGGTGTAGGTAGGCTTCAAGTACTGCATTTTCTTCCCTACTCTGACATACATTCTAAATGCAAGTTGTGAATGATGTAAAAGTGATGAATATCGTCCTGCAAGTTGGCTTCCAGCAGAGATTGGATATCACATTGCAAACCACCATAATGTGACACATAAATCAATATTCAAATAAGGCTTTACACCCTTATAGCTCAAAGGAAATCAACTGAAAGATACATTTATTTAGCTGATTGCTAATTCAAAACAATACAGAAAAGTGTAAAATGGCAAGGGAGTTGATTAAAAACAAGACTGAAATGAGTAATGGCAATTGGAGTTCAATTTAAGCAACTCTTTGAGAGTTGGATATTTACTCAATATAGTGTTGTTTAACTCCAAAAATATGAACAACGTGACCAAAATGGTGGAGGAACAATATAAACCCCAAAATAGTATGACATTTGACTGCATAAGAGTTGAATTAACTGTAGCTATTTTACTGTTTAGTGTGCCTCTGCTCGACACATTAGCGTTCCACTGTACATCATATCTTAGGGTCTTGAGTTTTTCCTGACCCTAAATGTCTGACCAGGAAACACTCTGGGCCCTAGTTATGAGGATAATTATATCTACAACCAAGTTTTTCAAGTGTACCAGTGTGGATCAGTACTCAGTGTGGGTAATGTGTGTTGGCCATAGTTATAGGTCAAGTTTAATTTGGTCTTATGGGACTGAATAGAGTATCATAGAATCCCAAAATAGTTGACTGCTAATGCTGTCTAAAAGAGCGATTGTCGTAAAATAATGTCTCTCTTACCCACACATTCAAAGATAACATTGTGGTATAGAGTCACCACTGGCTAGTCCTGGCTTTTATCTTCAAATTACACCTGGAGGATTTTGTAGGATTTGTGCGTTACATACAGTGTATGACCCAAGAAATAGGACCACCAGTGTTGAAATAGTAGGAAGACCAAACAGCAAGCAACTCAAAGCTGAATTGGTAAAGATCAGAGAGCAGAGAGGGAGGTGTTCATTCATTCACAGGTAATTATCAAGCAAGTCTATATTCCTCGGCTCCAACATAAAGATTTACCGAGGCAAGGCCTATGACTGGGTAGGGCTGGGAGGTGTTTCGGATTTTATCCACGTTCACATTGACACACTAAAGGGCTGTTCTCTCTCTCTCTCTCTCTCTCTCTCTCTCTCTCTCTCTCTCTCTCTCTCTCTCCCTGCGCGCTCTCTCTCTCTCTCCCTCTCCCTGCTCTCTCTCTCTCTCTCTCTCTGTCTTCTTCCCACCCAGGTCAGCATGCATGCCCCCATGAAGGGCCCAAGTTATAAGATTGAATACTTCAGCCATTCAATCATTAAGGTGTTTTATATAGCCAGTCCCAAGACCTTTCTTGCTCGTAAAAATAATATTTGTCTTTCCAACTGCACTGTGAACCACAAAGTTCTTATGTTTTATTTTAGTCAGCGTAGTAAAACCCTGTTCTTCCCCCTTCCGTTCCCTTGCATGGTCTATTACCTTGTTCTTTAACTGTACTATGGTGTGTGTGTGTGTGTGTGTGTGTGTGTGTGTGTGTGTGTGTGTGTGTGTGTGTGTGTGTGTGTGTGTGTGTGTGTGTGTGTGTGTGTGTGTGTGTGTGTGTGTGTGTGTGTGTGTGTGTGTGTGTGTGCTGAGCCGCAGCTAAGCAGTTCCGCAGGGTGGAGGTCAAGGCTGCTTGAGATTGCAAGAAGAGTTCTTTAATTTCCCCGCCGGTTTTGAGAAGCGCTCAGAGAGATCTGTGTCTCGACACGGCCCTGACACCACAGTGGGCCTTGTTCAAGAGATCCACAGAAATGTTTTTCAAGGGTTGAATTGTGGGTTTGATATGAGCTCCTTGGGGTAGGCTGTCTGAGGTGAACGAAAGGCTGGGAGGGAGAAAGTCATTGAGCAAGGATGAATGGAGAGAGAGAGAGTGAGAGTGTGTGTGAGAGAGAGAGAGAGAGCTTCTATGATACAGAGGCGTTGATCTGCACTCAGCTAGGATTAACCTCATAGATAATGCGAGAGCTTGGGACTATACGGTTCTATCTGACAAAAAGATGATTCTGAGATAATTGGCTTTAAAGTTCTGAACCCTCATTGGTTTGAATAGTGTCAGCAATTTTTATCTTGTATTCTTTGGAACATAACAACATGAATTGGGGGATTAAAAATACTATATAGGTAGAGAACATTGAACAGAACAAGACTATGTCAATAACTTAATTCTGAAAAGAAAAATGTAGTCTATTTGTTTGTATATTTGTTTATTTAGTTCCCCATGAGCTTTTGCAGAAGCAGCAGCTACTCTTCCTGGGGTCCACAAAAACACAACAAGTAACAAAACACCGATTCACTGATAGACTAGGACAGTAACACAAATGTAAAATACAATGATATACAAACGATACAACAACAAAATAATGTGTGTTGAGTGTGTCGATGTGTGCATGTGTTTGTGTGTGTGTGTGTGTGTGTGTGTGTGTGTCCCCTCAGTTCCCGCCGTTCCATGAGATGTTGTTTCATCCGTCATTTTGCTGTTTGTTTGAGTAATTGGAAATGGAAGGGAGTTCCATGCGATCATGGCTCTGTGTAATACTGTGCGTTGCCATGAATTTGTTTTGGACATGGGGGCTGTGAAGAGACTGGTGGCATGTTTTGTGGGGTATGTATGAGTGTCTGAGCTGAATGTTCATTGATTAGGCAGACAATCTGAAAATGTCATCACAGTAAAATGTCTAATAAAAGCTAGGAGAAGCAGTTAGTCTCTCGTTAACCCTCAAACAGGAAAGACTGGCATGTTGTTGATGTTAGTTCTGTATGTGCAGTTCAGGGCAAGGTGTGCTGCTCTGTTTACAGCCAGATGTCGTTTTTCTAAGTCTTTCATTGCTGCACTTAACCGTATTACCGGACAGTAATCAAGACCAGAGCCTGAACTACTAGTACAATTTATTTTTGTGTCAAAAACGAAGAACCTATTTTTATAACAGACTTGCCCTCCCAATATTCACAACTTTGTCAATATGACTTGACAATGATATTTGACCATCTAATATTATACTTAGGAGTTCAGCTTCCTCAACTTGCTCAATGGTCACACTCTTTATGCACAACTCCAGTTGAGGTTTAGGTCTTAGAGAATGTTCTGAACCAAATACATAGTTTTTATGTATATATTTAAGACCTGAGCGTCGACAGAGATGGCCGCCTCGCTTCGCGTTCCTAGGAAACTATGCAGTTTTTTTTAACGTGTTATTTCTTACATTGGTACCCCAGGTCATCTTAGGTTTCATTACATACAGTCGAGAAGAACTACTGAGTATAAGAGCAGCGTCAACTCACCATCAGTACGACCAAGAATATGACTTTCGCGAAGCGGATCCTGCGTTCTGCCTTTCACCCAGGACAACGGAATGGATCCCAGCCGGCGACCCAAAAAAACAACTTCGTAAAAGAGGGAAACGAAGCGGTCTTCTGGTCAGACGGGCACATCGTGCACCACTCCCCAGTATACTTCTCGCCAATGTCCAGTCTCTTGACAACAAGGTTGATGAAATCCGAGCAAGGGTAGCATTCCAGAGGGACATCAGAGACTGTAACGTTCTTTGCTTCACGGAAACATGGCTCACTGGAGAGACGCTATCGGAGTCGGTGCAGCCAGCTGGTTTCGCCACGCATCGCGCGGACAGAAACAAACATCTTTCTGGTAAGAAGAGGGGCGGGGGCGTATGCCTTATGGCTAACGAGACGTGGTGTGGCCACAACAATATACAGGAACTCAAGTCCTTCTGTTCACCTGATTTAGAATTCCTCACAATCAAATGTCGACCGCATTATCTACCAAGGGAAATCTCTTCGATTATAATCACAGCCGAATATATTCCCCCCCAAGCAGACACATCGATGGCTCTGAACGAACTTTATTTGACTCTTTGTAAACTGGAATCCATACATCCTGAGGCTGCATTCATTGTAGCTGGGGATTTTAACAAGGCTAATCTGAAAACAAGACTCCCTAAATTGTATCAGCATATCGATTGCGCAACCAGGGCTGGCAAAACCTTGGATCATTGCTATTCTAACTTCCGCGACGGGCCCTGCCCCGCCCTCCTTTCGGAAAAGCTGACCACGACTCCATTTTGTTGATCCCTGCCTACAGACAGAAACTAAAACAAGAAGCTCCCACGCTGAGGTCTGTCCAACGCTGGTCCGACCAATCTGATTCCACACTCCAAGACTGCTTCCATCACGTGGACTGGGATATATTTCGTATTGCGTCAGACAACAACATTGACGAATACGCTGATTCGTTGTGCGAGTTCATTAGAACGTGCGTTGAAGATGACATTCCCATAGCAACGATTAAAACATTCCCAAACCAGAAACCGTGGATTGATAGCAGCATTCGCGTGAAACTGAAAGCGCGAACCACTGCTTTTAATCAGGGCAAGGTGACCGGAAACATGTCCGAATACAAAGAGTGTAGCTACTCCCTCCGCAAGGCAATCGGATTACAAAAAGAAAACCAGCCCCGTCACGGACCAGGATGTCTTGCTCCCAGGCAGACTAAATAACTTTTTTGCCCGCTTTGAGGACAATACAGTGCCACTGACACGGCCTGCAACCAAAACATGCGGCCTCTCCTTCACTGCAGCCGAGGTGAGTAAAACATTTAAACGTGTTAACCTTCGCAAGGCTGCAGGGCCAGACGGCATCCCCAGTCGCGCCCTCAGAGCATGCGCAGACCAGCTGGCTGGTGTGTTTACGGACATATTCAATCAATCCCTATCCCAGTCTGCTGTTCCCACATGCTTCAAGAGGGCCACCATTGTTCCTGTTCCCAAGAAAGCTAAGGTAACTGAGCTAAACGACTACCTCCCCGTAGCACTCACCTCCATCATCATGAAGTGCTTTGAGAGACTAGTCAAGGACCACATCACCTCCACCCTACCTGACACCCTAGACCCACTCCAATTTGCTTACCGCCCAAATAGGTCCACAGACGATGCAATCTCAACCACACTGCACACTGCCATAACCCATCTGGACAAGAGGAATACCTATGTGAGAATGCTGTTCATCGACTACAGCTCGGCATTTAACACCATAGTACCCTCCAAGCTCGTCATCAAGCTCGAGACCCTGGGTCTCGACCCCGCCCTGTGCAACTGGGTACTGGACTTCCTGACGGGCCGCCCCCAGGTGGTGAGGGTAGGCAACAACTTCTCCACCCCGCTGATCCTCAACACTGCGACCCCACAAGGGTGCGTTCTGAGCCCTCTCCTGTACTCCCTGTTCACCCACGACTGCGTGGCCACGCACGCCTCCAACTCAATCATCAAGTTTGCGGACGACACAACAGTGGTAGGCTTGATTACCAACAACGACGAGACAGCCTACAGGGAGGAGGTGAGGGCCCGCGGAGTGTGGTGTCAGGAAAATAACCTCACACTCAACGTCAACAAAACTAAGGAGATGATTGTGGACTTCAGGAAACAGCAGAGGGAACACCCCCCTGTCCACATCGATGGAACAGTAGTGGAGAGGGTAGCAAGTTTTAAGTTCCTTGGCATACACATCACAGACAAACTGAATTGGTCCACCCACACAGACAGCATCGTGAAGAAGGCGCAGCAGCGCCTCTTCAACCTCAGGAGGCTGAAGAAATTCGGCTTGTCACCAAAAGCACACAAACTTCTACAGATGCACAATCGAGAGCATCCTGGCGGGCTGTATCACCGCCTGGTACGGCAACTGCTCCGCCCACAACCGTCAGGCTCTCCAGAGGGTAGTGAGGTCTGCACAACGCATCACCGGGGGCAAACTACCTGCCCTCCAGGACACCTACACCACCCGATGTTACAGGAAGGCCATAAAGATCATCAAGGACATCAACCACCCGAGCCACTGCCTGTTCACCCCGCTATCATCCAGAAGGCGAGGTCAGTACAGGTGCATCAAAGCTGGGACCGAGAGACTGAAAAACAGCTTCTATCTCAAGGCCATCAGACTGTTAAACAGCCACCACTAACATTGAGTGGCTGCTGCCAACACACTGACTCAACTCCAGCCACTTTAATAATGGGAATTGATGGGAAATGATGTAAAATATAGCACTAGCCACTTTAAATAATGCTACCTAATATAATGTTTACATACCCTACATTATTCATCTCATATGTATACGTATATACTGTACTATATATCATCTACCGCATCTTTATGTAATACATGTATCACTAGCCACTTTAACTATGCCACTTTGTTTACATACTCATCTCATATGTATATACTGTACTCGATACCATCTTATGTATCTTGCCTATGCCGCTCTGTACCATCACTCATTCATATATCTTTATGTACATATTCTTTATCCCCCTACACTTGTGTGTATTAGACAGTAGTTTTGGAATTGTTAGATTACTTGTTGGTTATTACTGCATTGTCGGAACTAGAAGCACAAGCATTTCGCTACACTCGCATTAACATCTGCTAACCATGTGTATGTGACAAATAAAATTTGATTTGATTTGATTTGAAGACCTGTGTATTATTAATCACACCATTCTGATACTGACTGTAACTCCTTATTTAGAATTTCAGTGAGCTCATTGGCTTTGGGGGCTGACATGTAGATTTTGGAATCATCCGCGTACATCATTCTAGCTTCGTGTAAAAGACTAATGGCAAATCATTTGTAAAAAGAGTAAAGTCCCAAGGCAACTGCCCCGAGGGACAGAGTACTGTACATATATGATGTAAGAGAAGCTTCTATTGAAGAACACTTTCTGGGTTTTATTGGATAAATAACTCTACAACCATGTGATGGTAGGTGATGTAAAGCCATAGCAAGTGAGTTTCTTCAATAACAATTTATGATCAATAACATCAAAGGCTGCACTGAAATCTAACAATAAACCTCTAACCGTCATCTTATTATCCATCTAACCAATCATCAGTCATCTGAGTCAGTGCAGTAGAAGTTGAGTGCCCTTCTCTATATGCATGTGGAAGTAGTTAACTTGTTCTCTGTAAAATAGCATTGTATTTGGTCAAGCACAATTCTCTCCATCAGTTTTGTAAGAACAGGCAGCAAAATTATTGGGTAGCTGTTAGAGCCAGCAAAGGGTGCATTTCTATTTTTAGTCAGTGGAATTACTTTAACTTCCTTCCACGCCTGTGGACACACACGTTCCTTTAGACTTTGGTTAAAGATATAGCAAAGACGTGTGGCAGTAGTCTGCTACCATTCTCAAAAGTTGCCCATCTAGGTTGTCTGTACCTGATGGCTCACCCCAAGCCAAGCTCTTGAATGATCAGTGAGAGGAGAGCTACACAACTGAGTCAAAGGACTGTATCTACCCCAGCCTCTACTGTATCATTCACATATATACTCTTAGGAAGAACTACCAGTAAACTATTACTGTAGCCTCGGCTGTCATTCACATCTAGTGTAACCCCTTAGAAGGAACTACCAGTCCAGTACGCTGTCTGTGAGTACACATAACCCCACTCACAGGCTTTCCAAGCTGCCATGTGCACAGAGCTGATTCCCTGCGGCTCAGCGCAAACACACACACATCCCCTGAGTGTTTGTGTCGTCTGACATTGACTCATTAGCCACAAGTGTATTTTTAAAGCCGCGCCATTAGCTAATCAAATGAGTGAGAGGAGAGCCATCTTGTTAAGCACGAGGAGACGAGACTAGAGCAGGGATCATCAACTAGATTAAGCCACTGCCGATTTTTTCTTGAGTGGATGTTTGGGGGGCTGGAACCAGGGGCAATTTCAGAATGTAAATCTTGGTGGGGCAAACCCCCCCCCCAAAAAAATTGGGAACAATTTGAGGGATGCATCGCAGCAAAGCCACAACACAACATAACACTAAACAATACATTAATTGCACTATAACGGTGACAAACAGTGCCCACAAACTGCTAAGGCCTACATAAAGCTGTCCCAACAGCAGAGTCCCAACAGCAGTCCCAACACCTTACCACTGCTACACCTGGCTATCAGCTGTGCCTTTTCTGGCAGAGAAACAGTTAATTCAGCCTGATTTACTGCCTTTTAAAAAAACAAATGTGGTTTCTACTGGCAATTGAGATATACAAACTATGGCATAAGGGGACAAAAAGTGGATTAGAGGCAATCCGTAATTCCGATTAAGACATTAATGAGCAAGCTAGGACGGACATTGTCAATATAACTATTGGTTCTGCACTTTTGAAATGTACAGAGACAGAATTCAGAACATGGGCTGTTCTTACAGTGTTCTCCCTGTACGCAAAGTCAGAACACTAGGATAAATAAAGGGGGCATATAAACAGACAATGAACGCTCTTACAATATTCGATGATTACATTTCTCTAAAACAGGTTATAGGCTTCATGTGCACCGCCAAGTCAGAACAAATGGCAAATTAAGAGGGGGAAAATATACCAAATTATAAGGGTGAGGCACATGGACTACTAACAGCTTACTACACAGTATACACTTAGTATTACTTTCTTAGCTGCAGTATACATATCTCCTTGGCATTTAACATAATTTATGTAGCAGCATATAAGACATTTTTGGACTGTTGTGCTGTGCTCACTTGAACAGGAAGGTGGTGTGGTGGTCCTTCGTGGGTCAATTTTGTCATCAAACGTTATCAAAGTCTGGCATTCTCTGGATTTATGGTGCTTTCAAGACAACTGGGAACTCGGAAAAACACAAGGTAAAATTATTCCTCTTTATTTAACAGTTAAGAACAAATTCTTATTTGAAATGATGGCCTACCCCGGCCAAACCCTAACCCGAACGACACAGGGCCAATTGTACGCCGCTCTATGGGACTCCCAATGATGGCTGTTTGTGATACAGCCTGGAATCAAACTAGTGCCTCAGACCGCTGCGCCACTCGGGAGCCCAACCATGATGATGTCAGTGATCTTCAGGTCATAGCTCTAGAAAGAGGCCAGAGTTCCCGATTCACAATTCCGATTTGGATGACCGTTAAAAACGTATTTTCCCTGTCAGAGCTAGTTGTTTCCCTAATTCCCTGTTGTCTTGACCACACACCCACTCCACTGAATAGCAGGCTAATGATTGCTTCGCAATGCTCGCAGTTAGTCACTGATTCTACTGAATTTGCGATTTCCAAGGATTAAAAAAGACTTGCCAGTAGATTGTTGCCTTGGTTCATGATGATGACTGCTAGCAAAGATTTTGAAAGTATGATGTTGACATGATCAATCCAATCAAAGCTTCTGTAGATTTAACGTGATGTATCTGTGGCCAATGACCTTGAGCCTTCTTGGATGGGCACTTCTAATGTAACTCTATGGCAATTTTCGAGCTCTACCCTTAGATTTGGAGGTGACGTAGTGTCCCCATGAGTAACAGAACACTGAGCCAATCACAATGTAGCTAGAAAACATTACCAACTCCTACTCTCCATATTTTCCACTGGCTGCCCCACCACCACAGAAAACACTAAGCTAGGCTGAAACACCTGCATTTTGGAGCTGCCTTACTCAAGAAAGCAAAGAATGTGGGGTTCAAAACAGCTCTGCCTCACCTGCCCTGAATGACAGGTCGCCACTGGCTGGAACATAATTACAATTTATTTATACACTGCAAATTGACTGCAACAAGTCCAAACAGATATAATATTTGACCAAAATGTAATAATTTCATAACCTTTTTTACATTTGTATACGATCACCATGTATTACACATGTGCGTGGGAATACTTGGGAACAGATTTCCAAATTAAAAGTGCAGTTCAAGCTGATTTCCTGGTGTTTTTACATTATTTTATGTCCAACAATGAAAATTAAACAAACAATCCTATTATTGCTCAGAAAACTTGGAGGGCCAAATAAAAAGCCCCGCAGGCCGCCAGCTGGGAACCCTGGAATAGAGGCATTTTACAGGCACCTTGCGGCGTTCTTGATAAGTCCCTTCCCCCCCTCCAGGCTCCTCCTGAGAATACAGCAGTACTAGTGGCGAATGATCACGAGAACTAACTGTTACCGGTTGGGAGGGATCAATTTAGACAGCACATGAGCTAGACTAAGAACATAGTCAAGACACAACACATAGGATGACTGTGCTACGTCTTGAATCACTGGCAGGAAGGATACATCTATATACCTTACATTTTTTCTCCATATGCAGCCAAGATACACCAACAAAAAAAACATGATGTTTTTGGCAGTCTTCAGAAATAACAGAGATGCATTAGGGGGAAAATACGGTCCTCAGATACTAGGTATGTAAACTACTAGGTATATAAACATTCTGGTTCCAGACTATTTACAGATTTACACAAAGATGAAAGCCGGCTTCTAGATACATAGTGGTAATCTCCAATTAACCATTAACTCCTGTCCTCTGCTCCAGTCTTTAACCACCACACTTTAGGAGCAGTAAATTCCTTCTCTGCTTGTACACCCTCCTCTCCTCCCTCCCTTCCTCCATCTACCTTACAGTTATGAGGTTAGGGCAGGTGGCCTCCACACAGCCAGAGGCAAGATGGTGTGATAATATTTCACCTTATCATGTTTCCACACCGTGAACAACAACAGAGTGTAGCTACTGCACCATGCCAGCCAAGGCCTACAAACCATACTCCTTTCCAATGCCACCCTAAAAAGGAGGGTCTGTGGCAGACCAAATGCCAATGGGAAGCTATATTACTGTACCATCACCATTGTTGGGGGTAACATGTTAAAAAAGTAACATGTTATGTAATTACTTTTATGAGTTTCTTTTTCAAATTGGGAAATATTATTACAGTTATTTTGCCAAACAACACATGCTTTAATTTCAGAATCATATCTCTACCAGTTACGTATCTCCATGCTCCGATCTCAACTTTGTAAGAAGAACCGTTACATTCCTCAGCTACTAGGTCCTCAATCAACACTTTAAATTGCCCAAGCGGCACCAGAAAATCCAATTGTAATGAGTTTTGTAAATTGTTCCAGCAGTGAGGTGCATTAAAACTAAAAGAGAATTGACCTAATTCGATGGAGACCCGAGGAACCTCAAGAGTTAACCAACCCTGTTTGGTAACTCATGTTTTTATACTTCAACAACACAGTTAGGTAAGTTGGAAGTGTGTGTAGTAGAGCTTTGTAAAAACAAAAGGGAATAGTGAAGTCATCTACGGGACTTTAATAAGGAGCAGTCAACATTTTGATACAGGATGCAGAGATGAGTAATAAAACTAAAACTGTCACCTGTGATAAAGTGAAGGGCGTTATGGTAGATGGCTTCCAAAGGTTTAACAGTAGTGACTGCTGCATTCTGGTAAACGGTGTCACCATATTCAAGAACTGGCAGGAACGTTAACTGTACAATCTGTTTCCTGCTTTTTAGGGAGAGGCAAGATCTAGTTCTAAAAAAGAAGCCTACTTTAAATCTTGTCTTTTTAACTAGCTAATCAGTATGTTTTTAGATGTAAAATCCTTGTCAATCCAAATGCCCATATATTTATAGACGGGAATTCGATTGATGGGAGAACCATTTAATGAATAAATATGTAGTCCATCTGAAACATTTTTGCAAGAATTATATATTTAGTCTTCTTGCCCACGTTAAAGGGATACTTCGGGATTTTGGCAATGAGGTCCTTTATCTACTTCCCCAGAGTCAGATTCACTTGTGGATACCATTTTTATGTCTCTGCATGCAGTTTGAATGACGTTGGAGGTCGTTTTGCAAGCAAATGCTAACTAGCATTAGTGAAATGACTGGAAGTCTATGGGTATCTGCTAGTGTTTAAGTACAAGTTTCAAATTAATTCTGGATTTTTGTAAGGCAACAAAATCAGATTGCAGCTCTAACAACGCCTTCTCTACAGTTGGGGCAATGGCATGCATAACAGTATCATCTGCATCCAGGTGAATATTACAAGTTTTAACAGATAGACCAATATTATTTATATAAATAGTAAAGTGAACAGGTCCCAGTACTGACCTCTGTGGTACACCTTTCATAATATCCAGGAAAAAATACTTAATATAATCAGAAATCACAGATTGTGTCCTGTCTGACAGATAATTCTAAAACCACTTGCAAATAGCCTGATCCAGGCCTATTTCAGTCAACCTTTGAATGAGAGTGTGATGGTCAACAGTGTCAAAGGTCTTGGAAAGATCTATAAATAAGGCAGCACAATGATTTTTATGGTGCATGATATGGCTAATTAAGCAACCCATATGATAGCGCAGGACTTGTGGCCTGGCACAGGAAAGCAGCACAATAGATATAAGGAAAAACTACAAAGTGATCAAACCTGAGTTAATAAGTAACCTATCTTTGGTAGAACGCACGCGGTTCGCCTTGTTCCCTCTGACAGTCAAACAAACGGTGAGATTTTTTTATTTATTTCATGAAAGTAACGCAAAGTTATATAACTAGTAATATAACATGTTACTTTCCACACAAAGTAATATTGTAAAGTAAAGCATTACTTTTGTTAAATGTAATGAGTAATATGTAATAAATTACTCTACAAGTAGCTCAGCCGAACACTGACCAACACCAACAGGTTAATTCTCAGAATCCAATAGGGGGTTTACCCACATTTCCACCACTACATACAGTACCAGTCAAAAGTTTGGACACACCTACTCATTACAGGGTTTTTCTTAATTTTGTATTATTTTCTACATTGTAGAATAATAGTGAAGACATCAAAACTATGAAATAACACATATGTAATCATGTAGTAACTCAAAAAGTGTTAAACAAACAAAATATGTTTTTTTTATATAGCCACCATTTGCCTTGATGACAGCTTTATACACTCTTGGCATTCTCTCAACCAGCTTCATGAGGTAATCACCTGGAATGCATTTCAATTAACAGGTGTGCTTTCTGAAAAGTAAATTTGTGGATTTTCTTTCCTTAATGTGTTTGAGTAAATCCCTTGTGTTGTGACAAGGTAGGGGTGGTACAGAAGATAGCCCTTTTGGTCAAATACCAGGTCCATATTACGGCAAGAACAGCTCAAATAAGCAAAGAGAAATGACAGTCCATCATTACTTAAGACATGAATGTCAGTCAATACGGAAAATTTCAAGAACTTTGAACGTTTCTTCAACTGCAGTTGCAAAAACCATCAAGCGCTATGATGAAACTGGCTCTCATGAGGACCGCCACAGGAAAGGAAGACCCAGAGTTACCTCTGCTGCAGAGGATAAGTTCATTAGAGTTACCAGCGTCAGAATTTGCAGCCCAAATAACAGACACATCTCAACATCAACTGTTCAGAGGAAACTGTGTGAATCAGGCCTTCATGGTCGAATTGCTGCATAGAAACACCTACTAAAGGTCACCAATAAGAAGAAGAGACTTGCTTGGGCCATAAACACGAGCAATGGACATTAGACCGGTGGAAATCTGTCCTTTGGTCTGATGTGTCCAAATGTGAGATTTTTGGTTCCAGCCGTCGTGTCTTTGTGAGATGCAGAGTAAGTGAACAGATGATCTCCATCTGCCATCCCATCTGGTTTCTGCTTAGTGGGACTATCACAAGGACAATGACCCAACACACCTCAAGGCTGTGTAAGGGCTATTTGACCAAGAAGGAGGGTGATGGAGTCCTGCATCAGAAGACCTTGCCTCCACAATCACCTGACCTCAACCCAATTGAGATGGTTTGGAATGAGCCGGACTGCAGAGTGATGGAAAAGCAGCCAACAAGTGCTCAGCATATGTGGGAACTCATTCAAGTCTATTGGAAAAGCATTCCAGGTGAACCTGGTTGAGAGAATGCCAAGAGTGTGCAAAGCTGTCATCAAGGCAAAGGGTGGCTACTTTGAAGAATATAAAATATATTTTGATTTTTCTAACACTTTTTTGGTTACTTTGTGATTCCATGTGTTATTTCATAGTTCTGATGTCTTCACTATTACACTACAATGTAGAAAATAGTAAAATAAAGAAAAAAGCTTGAAGAAGAGAGAAGATGTGTCCAAACTTTTGACTGGTACTGTACCTATACATATACACAAACATTATCTGAGTATTGACAACTGTCACTCAGAAGGGTTGGGTTAAATGCGGAAGACACATTTCGGTTGAATGCAATCAGGTATGCAACTGACTAGGTATCCCCTTTCCTTTCTATGGTGCGTAACCAGAGTTCTCGTAACAGGTTTTATTTAGTCTTTACTGTGTCTGGTTCCTGGAGAGGCACCGTAACTGACCCTAGATCAGGCCTGTGAGGAATGTGTGTGTGTGAAGTAACGGCTGTGGCTCATTTGTCACCTTTCTGTCACACAGGAATCCCTCTCTCTCTATGTCAACCTTCTGCATCTCACAGCAGAACACACACTTGCCCCTGCAGAGTTCCATTTATTACCTCTGTGGCTTTTACCACCAACATACCGCCGGACAGGACATGGAGAGGAGAGGAGGAATGGGAATCTAACCTCTCTCTTTGACTCAGGCTCCGAGATATTTATTTTCCCTCGGAATATATATATAATTTTAGTTTTAGTTTTGTTTTGATGTTGTACTTTGTGTGATTTATGATTTATGAGTTTTGTAAATGTCCAAACAGACAGTGACAGAGACTATGTATCAATGAGTATGTATCAATGCGGGGCAGCAGCTGGGGTGTGGTGGAGGGGGAGAGCGATGGTTTGGGGTGCGGGAGGTTGGGGTTGGGGGTGGCATGGAAAGAGAGTATTCAATGTCAGGGTTGTGTTTCAGGGTTTCAGACTTCAGCATTGTCAACACTTTCACTCCTCTGGCTCTCTGGCTCTCTGGCTCTCAGCCTCTCTGGCTCTCTGGCTCTCAGGCTCTCTGCCTCTCAGCCTCTCTGCCTCTCTGCCTCTGGCTCTCAGCCTCTCTGCCTCTCAGCCTCTTTGCCTCTCAGCCTCTCTGCCTCTCTGGCTCTCTGCCTCTCAGCCTCTCAGCCTCTCTGCCTCTCAGCCTCTCTGCCTCTCTGGCTCTGCTCAGCGCCATGCTTGGAACAGGATGGGGTTTAACCGTACAGGAACAGCAGCACTCTGGCCGAGCCAAAACCACTCAAACTTTGCAACACATGGACCTGCGAACATGAGACCGGGCGGTCATGGAAAACAACATGCAGTACCAATTCTGCAGTGTCCGGGCCATCTGAAATGAATGTTCTCACTCTACTGCTCTTGATGTTGTTATCCTTCTCTTCCAGGTTTGTATTTCCTCCCACATTCTTGGGCTTCACTGCCCCATGTGTGAAAGACTCCCTTGTATAAATGTATTACAACATACTGTAGCTTAAAAAGATTCCTTTGTTATGTTGGTGGTGGATGAGGTGAGATCCCCCTTACTATGTAAAGTGCTTTGAGTACCTCAGTTGGTCGTTAAGCTCGATATAAATCCAATTATTACTATTATTGTTATTATTATTATGTGTACATGTTAAAGTGTGTTGAATGTATTTCAAAGAATGGAAAAAATGAGGGAGCAAGAGGAAGAAGACAGAATGAGAGAGAGCATGGAAGAAGGAGGACAAAGGGAGGTAATGATGGTGTATGAAATGAGTGCTGCCATCTCTGTGAGGAATAGAGAATCGATCAGAACCAAGCATTGTTCTCTCTCTGTGAGTTATAAAGAATAGATCAGAACCAAGCATGGTTATCTCTCTGTGAGTTATAGAGAATAGATCAGAACCAAGCATGGTTCTCTCTCGGTGAGTTATAGAGAATCGATCAGAACCAAGCATGGTTCCCTCTCTGTGAGATAGGTGCCCGGAAGGTTGCTGGATCGAATGCCTGAGCTGACAAGGTAAAAATGTGTCGTTCTGCCCCCGGGCACTGTGGATGTTAATTAAGGCCCCTCTGATTCAGAGAGGTTGGGTTAAATGCAGAAGACACATTTCAGTTGAATGCATTCAGTTGTACAACTGACTAGGTATTTCCCTACTCTCTGTGAAGAATAGATCAGATCCTCTCAAGCTCTGTCAGGTTGGATGGAGAGCGTCACTACAGGTCTCTCAAGAGATGTTTGATCGGGTTCAAGTCCGGGCTCTGGCTGAGCCACTCAAGGACATTGAGAGACTTGTCCCGAAGCCACTACTGGGTTGTCTTGGCTTTGTGCTTAGGGTCATTGTCCTGTTGGTAGGTGAACCTTCACCCTAGTCTGAGGTCCTGAGCTCTCTGGAGCAGGTTTTCATCATGGGTCTCTCTGTCCTTTGCTGCATTCATCTTTCCCTCTTTCCCTGACTCGTCTCCCAGTTCCTGCCGCTGAAAAACATCCCCACAGCATGATGATGCCATCACCATGCTTCACCACTGGGATGGTGCCAGGTTTCCTCATGACGCTTGGCATTCAGGCCAAAGTCTTCAATCTTGGTTACATCAGACCAGAGAATCTTGTTTCTCATGGTATGAGTCCTTTACGTGCCTTTTGGCAAACTCCAAGTCGGCTGTCATGTGCCTTTTACCGAGGAGTGACTTCCGTCATAAAGGCTCGATGGGTGGAGTGCTGCAGAGATGGTTGTCCTTCTGGAAGGTTCCCCCATCTCCACAATGGAATTCTGGAGCTCTGTCAGAGTGACCATCGGGTTCTTGGTCACCTCCAAGGTCCTTCTCCCCCCATTGCTCAGTTTTGCCAGACGGCCAGCTCTAGGAAGGGTCTTGGCGGTTCCAAACTTCTTCCATTTAAGAATGTTGGAGGACACTGTGTTCTTGGGGACCTTCAATGCTGCAGACTTTTTTTGGTACCCATCCCCAGATCTATGTCTCGACACAATCCTGTCTTGGAGCTCTATGGACAATTCCGTTGACCTCATGGCTTGGTTTTCGCTCTGACATGCACTGTCAGCTGTGGGACATTATATAGATAGGTGTGTGCCTTTCCAAATCATGTCCAATCAATTGAATTTACCACAGGTGGACTCCAATCAAGTTGTCGAAACATCTCAAGGATTATCAATGGAAACAGGATGCACCTGAGCTCATTTTCGAGTCTCATGGAACATGGCAGGACTCTGCCCACAGCGCACATCTCACCAGCACTAGGAATCACAGGAATCGCTACTGACTCCTCAGGAGAATGACCACAGATTACTGGACAAATTACTTCTGACTCTCAGAATGGCCACAGATTACTGGACGAATCCCTATTGACTCCTCAGGAGAATGACTACAGATTATTGGACGCATCACTACTGAATCTTAAGTAGAGGCATCATGGCTGATCGAATAAGTCTGGCTCTTAAGTGAAATTAATCACAACCAACTTTCAATGAACCAGCGGAAAACTAAGCCACTCCACCCTTTGCCGAAACCAAACGAGTAGCCCTCTATGTGGTTCTCAAAGAGTTTCAGCATGGCTTAGATACACACGCTGACTGACTATGTCATATTTTACCCTGTCATTTATTAGGCTGGATTATTTATGTTTGAAAAAAGTGCAGTGCATTGGCTGAATACAATCGGTTATTATAGAATAAGTGGAGCTACTTGATTAAAAAAGAAATGTGGGTGTACACCTCGCCCTGTAGCTCATAAGGAGGAAACCTCAGAAGATGGAAGCTCTGAGAAGAATTACAATGAAACAAGAATAGAATCAGGGAGTTCAAGAAATGACTGAAAGATAAAACAGCTACAAGAAAAATATGAGAACTTTTTGATTATGCCCAAAGGGTGTAGTTTAACACCCTCGATGTTACACACACACACACACACACACACACACACACAGGTCCCCATCTCTCTAACCACCCAGCCTCTGGGGGCGCTAAAGCTGGAGAAAACTACACCGCTCACTCCCTCTCCCTCTTCCTGTACCCTCCCTCCTTAACCCTCCATTCCCCCAGTGCTCCCACTCATGTCGTAACAACCCATAAAGGTGCGAGACTTTGACCCTCCCAGTAAAAGCCCCCCAGCCCCTCCAGACAGCTGCTGTGTGTGAGTGGCATGGCCACATCTCATCACCCCCAGTACAGCCACAGCCCCCTCACAGTCACAGTCACAGAGAAAGAGTGGTCACTGGTCAGTCTGTTTACTATCAGGCTCGGATCACTATCTGATCCCTGCATGGAGAATGGGACCTGACCAGAAAAATATTTATAACTAGGACCCAGAGGGTTTCCTGGTCAGGTCATGTGGTCAGAAAAACGTCCTGACCCCATCCATTTAAGAGACCACACACACCACACTGAATGTTCATCTGCCATTTGTTTCGGAGCGGTGTGTTTTAGGGACAACCCTGCTGGTGGACGTCTGGCTGCCGTTATTGTCGAGCGATTCTACATGTAGAATCGGTTTGCACACAGTTTGCAAATTACGGCCAGCACTCTTTTCAGAGGTGCTAAGTACTCTCTGCCGAGAAACGCTACTAGTGTTTCCATGCCTGAACATGTAACCTTCTATATAAATGAAATTAATAGATCTGGACACATAAATAAGTAGCTCAAGGGAGCACAACAGTGTCCCTATCTGGGCAGCAATCCCGCAATTCACAGCTACCAGTTCTGGGTCTTTGTGGATTACCCTCTCTTGCTGTCACAACATGTTCTTTTTGTTATGAATGGAGCATTACTGAGGGTACTTGCTTCTGTTCAGCCACAAAAGCATTAGTAAGGTCGGGCACTGATGTTATGCGATCAGGCCTGGCTCGCAGTCGGTGTTCCAATTCATCCCAAAGACGTTCGATTGGGTCGAGGTCAGGGCTCTGTGCAGGCCAGTCAAGGTCTTTCACACTGTTCTCGACAAACCATTTCTGTATGGACCTCGCTTTGTGCACATGAGGAAACAGCAAAGGGCCTTCCCCAAACTGTTGCCACAAAGTTAAAAGCACAGAATCATCTAGAATGTCATTGTATGCTGTAGCGTTAAGATCTCCCTTCACTGGAACTAAGGGGCCTAGCCCGAACTATGAAAAACACCCCCATTATTCTTCCTCCATCAAACTTTACAGTTGGCACCATGCATTGGGGCAGGTAGCATTCTCCTGGCAACCTCCAGATATAGAGTAGTCCATCAGACTGCCAGATGGTAAAGCATGATTCATCTCTCCAGAGAACGCATTTCCACTGCTCTAAAGTTCAATGGTGGCAAGCTTTACACCACTCCAGCCGGCGCTTAGGCATTGTGCATGGTGATCTCACACTTGTGTGCGGCTGTTCAGCCATAGAAACCCATTTCATGAAGCTCCTGACAAACAGTTATTGTGCTGATGTTGCTTCCAGAGGCAGTTTGGAACTCGGTAGAGAGTGTTGCAACCGAGGACAGACGATTTTTACGTGCTACTCGCTTCAGCACTCGGCGATCCCGTTCTGTGAGCTTGTGTGGCCTACCACTTCGCAGCTGAGCCGTTGTTGCTCCTAGACGTTTCCACTTCACAATAACAGCACTTACAGTAAACCGGGGCAGCTTTAGCAGGGCACAAATTTGACGAACTGACGCAAAACGCAGCGTGGTAAGTGTCCATAATGTTTATTTTAAAACATAAACTGAACACTACGAAATACAAAACAATAAACGTGAAATGAACAAAACAGTCCAGTGTGGCGACAAACACTGACACGGAAGACAAACACCCCCCACCCAAAACTGAAACCCAGGCTACTTAAGTATGATTCTCAATCAGGGACAACAATTGACAGCTGCCTCTGATTGAGAACCATACTAGGCCGAACTCAAAAACCAACATAAAAAAACAAACATAGACTGCCCACCCCTACTCACGCCCTGACCATACTAAATCACAGACAAAAACAAAGGAACTAAGGTCAGAACGTGATAGTATGGCTTACGTCGTTTTCATGCACATCAAACCATTCAGTGACTACTCATGCCTTGTTGATAGGGGCATTGTCATCCTTTGGGTGCCATGGTAACCATGGAGGCCAAAATAAGGGCCTTCCCAGCATTTTTAAACATGGCCCTACACATAATGGGATGTTAATTACCTAACTAACTAAGGAATCACACCTGTGTAGAAGCACCTTTCAATTTGTATCCCTTATTTACTCAAGTGTTTCCTTTATTTTGGCAGTTATCTGTATGTCACATTAATTGGAAGTGGCAGAAAAAGCTTAAGAACTGAGAAACAGAAATGAGCTTTCCTAAGTAGCTAGTGCCTCCTCTGTTTCAAAACATCAGCTATTTTCATTCAATTGCTATCTTCAACATTCTGAACCTTCTCATGGTAATGAACATACCCCCTGGTGTTCCCGTGAGCTACATGTCAGCACATTGCTAGACAGACAGACAGACAGACAGACAGACAGACAGACAGACAGACAGACAGACAGACAGACAGACAGACAGACAGACAGACAGACAGACAGACAGACAGACAGACAGACAGACAGACAGACAGACAGACAGACAGACAGACAGACAGACAGACAGACAGACAGACAGACAGACAGACAGACAGACAGACAGACAGACAGACAGACAGACAGACAGACAGACAGACAGTGACCGTGGCAGGGCCATATGTGGGAGCAGTAGCAGGAGCAGCAAAGAGAGATCAGGGGTCAGGGAGGGTTTGGGTTTCCTGCTCACAGCCTCCCGTAGAGTGCAGCCAGAACCCTTCCTCCACCACCCACAGCCCCAGCTCAGCCCCAGCTCAGCCCTAGCTCAGCCCCAGCTCAGCCCCAGCTCAGCCCCAGCTCAGCCCTAGCTCAGCCCCAGCTCAGCCCCAGCTCAGCCCCAGCTCAGCCCCAGCTCAGCCCCAACTCAGCCCCAGCTCAGCCCCAGCTCAGCCCCAGCTCAGCCCTAGCTCAGCCCCAGCTCAGCCCCAGCTCAGCCCTAGCTCAGCCCTAGCTCAGCCCCAGCTCAGCCCCAGCTCAGCCCCAGCTCAGCCCCAGCTCAGCCCTAGCTCAGCCCCAGCTCAGCCCCAGCTCAGCCCTAGCTCCCTCCCAAGGAACAATATTAGTGTTGAAGCAGCATGGGGAGGATAGGAGGGAAGAGAGGAGAGAGGGAGAGAGGGGGATTTCTCTTCCTCTTTCTCTGAGCTGTGGTTGTGTTACTGGGTAGGGTTCCAGAGCAGCGACACACACAGAGGGAAGAGACACATCCATTCTCTATTCTCCTCACTACTGGACATGCAGAAGCTACTCATGTTCAACCACACACGAACAGACATCTGTGGAAGGGCATGTACATAAGAGCATCTGTCTGGGTGTGTGTCTGTCTGTATGCGTGCGTGTGTGTGTGTGTGTGTGGTGAGAGAGGCGCTGTGCTCCCACAGCAGAGCTCTTTATAAACACATCAGTTGGGCTGACAGCGCAGAGAGGGGTTAGAGAGCTGGAGAGGGCCAGGACACAGGCCTCATAAAAAATCACTTGTAATTTATTTCCCCCCAAATTGGAAAGTGCACGCTCACACCTGACTAAATCATCATGCGTCAACTGGATACGGCCCCCCACTGCACACCAGCGAAACCCGAGACCAGCTTTGCTGCGCGTTGCCGAGCCAGCGAGACAGAGAAAACATACGGACACACCACACACTCCTTAATGGCTTCTGCAGATGTGTTGCTCCTGATAGCCGCCCGCTCAATCTGCCTGCCTGCCTGCCTGCCTGGCCCCCACTATTTAACTGGGCTTTATCAAATTTGTCATTTCACCCTTTTTTCCCTGGCTGGTGTGGCCTTGGAGTGCCCTCGGACTCCCTCCGTCTCACCCTCTCTCTCTCCCTCCCTTTGACCCTGTCATAGTTATTTCCCTACCCTAACCCTCCTCCCCCCTTCCTCCACTGTTCCTCCCTCCATCTCATCTGTCAGTCCCAGCCCAGTTGGCGTCTAGGAGCTGGGGGTCGTAGCTCATCATGCCTCGGAAAAAAGAGCAGCACCGCAGGGAGAAAAAAAGAAGGGCTCCTCTCTCTCCCTCTCCCTCCTCTCTCCTCTCTCCCTCTCTCTCTCTCTCTCTCTCTCTCTCTCTCTCTCTCTCTCCCTCTCTCTCTCTCCCTCTCTCTCTCTCTCTCTCTCTCTCTCTCTCTCTCTCTCTCTCTCTCTCTCTTCTCCCCCCCTCTCTCTCTCTCTCTCTCTCTCTCGCTCCCACCCCCTGGCCCTAATGTGGAACCCACATGTTATTATTCGGCATTAGACACGGCTATCATAAACTTGACAAACACTAAACAAACAGCGCAGGTGGCCTAACAGGCTGGGGAGTCAGGGGAGGCCGGGGACTGAGGGATTGGAAGGCCACAGTGATGTCACTCCTGCACCACAGCACTGGGGACCCTGGAGGCCCCTGGGGAACATAGGGGAAGCCCACCCACCCTCCCACCCAGACATACATCCAAGTAGAGCACAGCTGAAACACACCACAACACAGCTGAAACACACCACAGCACAGCTGAAACGTAGCCACGTCTTTCTAAAACACAGCAGCACAGCACATCCAAGAAAACACACCACAGTCAGTTGAAATACAGCACAATCACAGCACAGCTAAAACCCAGAATCACACAACGGTTTAGCCCTGCCCGATAATGCTATACTTAGGAATGTCTACACTCTTACATTAAAGGGTTCCGAAAGGGTTCTTCAGCTGTCCCCATAGGAGAACCCTTTTTGATTCCAGGGAGAACAAAATTTGGTTCCATGTAGAACCCTTTTGGGCTCCATGTGGAACCCTCTGTGGAAGGGATCCTATATGGAACCCAACTGGGTTCTACTTGGAACTAATAGGGTTTTACCTGGTACCTAAAAGGGTTCTTCAAAGGGGTTCTCCTATGGGGACAGCCGAAAAACACTTCTAGGTTCTAGATAGCACCTTTTTTTCTAAGAGAATATCGTCACAAGCTGCAGACCTAAGGACAGTTTACAGATCAGTTTACTGACGTGACCTTCACTTCGTAATATTATACCAGACCGTGGCTTCACGTCACTATCTAATTAAATCTCTAATCTGGGAGTTAACCAGTGGAGGTTGCTGAGGGGAGGACAGCTCATAATAATGACTGGAATGGAGCGAATGGAATGGCATCAAACCATGTGTTTGCTGTATTTGATACCATTCCACTGACTCCGCTCCAGCCATTACCACAAGCCCGTCCTCCCCAATTAAGGTGACACCAACCTCCTGTGGAGGTAAAGCACAAACATAAGAAACCCCAGGAGAAAGAGAGTGGAGGACTGAGACAGACAGAGGAGGGAGAGCAGTCAGTCATCACACTCATACAAACTGCCACATACACACAGGTACAAAGATTAACACAAATCAAATCAAATCAAATCAAATTTTATTTGTCACATACACATGGTTAGCAGATGTTAATGCGAGTGTAGCGAAATGCTTGTGCTTCTAGTTCCGACAATGCAGTAATAACGAGCAAGTAATCTAACTAACAATTCCAAAAAAACTACTGTCTTATACACAGTGTAAGGGGATAAAGAATATGTACATAAGGATATATGAATGAGTGATGGTACAGAGCAGCATAGGCAAGATACAGTAGATGATATCGAGTACAGTATATACATATGAGATAAGTATGTAAACCAAGTGGCATAGTTAAAGTGGCTAGTGATACATGTATTACATAAGGATGCAGTCGATGATATAGAGTACAGTATCAACGTATGCATATGAGATGAACAATGTAGGGTAAGTAACATTATATAAGGTAGCATTGTTTAAAGTGGCTAGTGATATATTTACATAATTTCCCATCAATTCCCATGATTAAAGTGGCTGGAGTAGAGTCAGTGTCATTGACAGTGTGTTGGCAGTAGCCACTCAATGTTAGTGGTGGCTGTTTAACAGTCTGATGGCCTTGAGATAGAAGCTGTTTTTCAGTCTCTCGGTCCCAGCTTTGATGCACCTGTACTGACCTCGCCTTCTGGATGACAGCGGGGTGAACAGGCAGTGGCTCGGGTGGTTGATGTCCTTGATGATCTTTATGGCCTTCCTGTAGCATCGGGTGGTGTAGGTGTCCTGGAGGGCAGGTAGTTTGCCCCCGGTGATGCGTTGTGCAGACCTCACTACCCTCTGGAGAGCCTTACGGTTGAGGGCGGTGCAGTTGCCATACCAGGCGGTGATACAGCCCGCCAGGATGCTCTCGATTGTGCATCTGTAGAAGTTTGTGAGTGCTTTTGGTGACAAGCCGAATTTCTTCAGCCTCCTGAGGTTGAAGAGGCGCTGCTGCGCCTTCCTCACGATGCTGTCTGTGTGAGTGGACCAATTCAGTTTGTCTGTGATGTGTATGCCGAGGAACTTAAAACTTGCTACCCTCTCCACTACTGTTCCATCGATGTGGATGGGGGTGTTCCCTCTGCTGTTTCCTGAAGTCCACAATCATCTCCTTAGTTTTGTTGACGTTGAGTGTGAGGTTATTTTCCTGACACCACACTCCGAGGGCCCTCACCTCCTCCCTGTAGGCCGTCTCGTCGTTGTTGGTAATCAAGCCTACCACTGTTGTGTCGTCCGCAAACTTGATGATTGAGTTGGAGGCGTGCATGGCCGCGCAGTCGTGGGTGAACAGGGAGTACAGGAGAGGGCTCAGAACGCACCCTTGTGGGGCCCCAGTGTTGAGGATCAGCGGGGAGGAGATGTTGTTGCCTACCCTCACCACCTGGGGGCGGCCCGTCAGGAAGTCCAGTACCCAGTTGCACAGGGCGGGGTCGAGACCCAGGGTCTCGAGCTTGATGACGAGCTTGGAGGGTACTATGGTGTTGAATGCCGAGCTGTAGTCGATGAACAGCATTCTCACATAGGTATTCCTCTTGTCCAGATGGGTTAGGGCAGTGTGCAGTGTGGTTGAGATTGCATCGTCTGTGGACCTATTTGGGCGGTAAGCAAATTGGAGTGGGTCAAGGGTGTCAGGTAGGGTGGAGGTGATATGGTCCTTGACTAGTCTCTCAAAGCACTTCATGATGACGGATGTGAGTGCTACGGGCGGTAGTCGTTTAGCTCAGTTACCTTAGCTTTCTTGGGAACAGGAACAATGGTGGCCCTCTTGAAGCATGTGGGAACAGCAGACTGGTATAGGGATTGGTTGAATATGTCCGTAAACACACCGGCCAGCTGGTCTGCGCATGCTCTGAGGGCGCGGCTGGGGATGCCGTCTGGGCCTGCAGCCTTGCGAGGGTTAACACGTTTAAATGTCTTACTCACTTCGGCTGCAGTGAAGGAGAGACCGCATGATTCCGTTGCAGGCCGTGTCAGTGGCACTGTATTGTCCTCAAAGCGGGCAAAAAGTTATTTAGTCTGCCTGGGAGCAAGACATCCTGGTCCGTGACTGGGCTGGGTTTCTTCCTGTAGTCCGTGATTGACTGTAGACCCTGCCACATACCTCTTGTGTCTGAGCCGTTGAATTGAGATTCTACTTTGTCTCTGTACTGGCGCTTAGCTTGTTTGATAGCCTTGCGGAGGGGGAATAGCTGCACTGTTTGTATTCAGTCATGTTACCAGACACCTTGCCCTGATTAAAAGCAGTGGTTCGTGCCTTCAGTTTCACACGAATGCTGCCATCAATCCACGGTTTCTGGTTAGGGAATGTTTTAATCGTTGCTATGGGAACGACATCTTCAACGCACGTTCTAATGAACTCGCACACCGTATCAGCGTATTCGTCAATGTTGTTGTCTGACGCAATACGAAACATCTCCCAGTCCACGTGATGGAAGCAGTCTTGGAGTGTGGAGTCAGCTTGGTCGGACCAGCGTTGGACAGACCTCAGCGTGGGAGCTTCTTGTTTTAGTTTCTGTCTGTAGGCAGGGATCAACAAAATGGAGTCGTGGTCAGCTTTTCCGAAAGGGGGCGGGGCAGGGCCTTATATGCGTCGCGGAAGTTAGAGTAACAATGATCCAGGGTCTTTCCACCCCTGGTTGCGCAATCAATATGCTGATAAAATTTAGGGAGTCTTGTTTTCAGATTAGCCTTGTTAAAATCCCCAGCTACAATGAATGCAGCCTCCGGATAAATCGTTTCCAGTTTGCAGAGAGTTAAATAAAGTTCGTTCAGAGCCATCGATGTGTCTGCTTGGGGGGATATATACGGCTGTGATTATAATCGAAGAGAATTCTCTTGGTAGATAATGCGGTCTACATTTGATTGTGAGGAATTCTAAATCAGGTGAACAGAAGGATTTGAGTTCCTGTATGTTTCCTTCATCACACCATGTCACGTTGGCCATAAGGCATACGCCCCCGCCCGTCTTCTTACCAGAGAGATGTTTGTTTCTGTCGGCGCGATGCGTGGAGAAACCCGCTGGCTGCACCGCTTCGGATTGCGTCTCTCCAGTGAGCCATGTTTCCGTGAAGCAGAGAACGTTACAGTCTCTGATGTCCCTCTGGAATGCTACCCTTGCTCGGATTTCATCAACCTTGTTGTCAAGAGACTGGACATTGGCAAGAAGAATGCTGGGGAGTGGTGCACGATGTGCCCGTCTCCGGAGTCTGACCAGAAGACCGCTTCGTTTCCCTCTTTTTCTGAGTCGTTTTTTTTTTTTTTGGTCGCTGCATGTGATCCACTCGGTTACACTGGTTGTAAGGCAGAACTCAGGATCCGCATCGCGAAAAACATATTCTTGGTCGTACTGATGGTGAGTTGACGCTGATCTTATATTCAGTAGTTCTTGTCGGCTGTATGTAAAGAAACCTAAGATGACCTGGGGTACTAGTGTAAGAAATAACACGTAAAAAAACAAAAAACTGCATAGTTTCCTAGGAACGCGAAGCGAGGCGGCCATCTCTGTCGGCGCCGGAAGCACAAGAACACACACTCGCATGCACACATATACACTCGAGGTACAAAACATGAGGAACACCTTCCTAATATTGAGTTACACACACACACACACACACACACACACACACACACACCCATTTGCCCTCAGAACAGCCTCAATTCATCGAGGCATGGACTCTACAAGGTTATTGACACAAACCGATGCGCCTGGCACCTACTACCATACCCTGTTAAAAGACACAACACTTTTGTCTTGCCCATTCACCCTCTCAATGGGACACATCAATCCATGTCTCAATTGTCTCAAGGCTTACAGATCCTTCTTTAACCTGTCTCTCCCCCCTTCATCTACACAGATGGAAGTGGATTTAACAAGTGACATCAATAAGGGATCATAGCTTTCACCTGGATTCACCTGGTCAGTCTGTCATGGAAAGAGCAGGTGTTCTTAATGTTTTGTACACTCAGTGTATGTGCATACACACACACACACACACTGGAATCAAAATTAGATAATAAACACGCAGAGACCAAAATCCAAACAGATTATATTTATGTACTTTGGAATGACACACCAGAGAAATAATTTGTGTATTTTGATACTGTTCTTAGTAGCTCATAGATTCGGACGGCCCACGCTCTAGGTGTCACTGTCTGTAGAGGGTTTATGGGGTAGTAAGGAGTGTGAGGGGTGTGAGATGTTAGGGTCACATGGAGGGGCTTTACACACTCGCCCTGTGTGCTGGAGGTGACGAGGCTGGGGGCATCAGGGTCAGAGAGGACAAGGCCCGCTCTCTCTCCATCTTGTCCTCCCCAGGGTAGCTCTCTGGGATGAGTAACTCTATCTCTGCAGGCCCTCACCAGATGTTCAACTCTGTATAACCCATGGCAGGCTAATCCAGACTGCTCCCTCCCTGAGCCTGCCTCCATCATCTCTCCCCTGCCTGCCTCTCTCTCTCCCGACTGGCACCTCAACCTCCCTGTGTCCATGTGAGCCTATGATGTCACATACATACTTATTATGGTCTATCTACGGTAGAGTTCCTCGACCTCACAGTCTCCATACTGCTCTGCCCTGCAGACAAGCGGTGACAGAGAACAGTGAGGCCCTGTGTGTGTACAGACAGTGATGTATGGCCAACAGACTCAGCTGTCCTAGTCCCTATCCAGTCATCCCCATGTATTTTTATTCTGGCTCTGGGGACTTTTAGAAAATTGTATCATGATAAAGATCAGGGCAAAGTTAACATCAAGCAAGCCACCGGACAAATAAACTAACAAAAAAAAACAGACAGATTGACACAGACAGACAGACAGACAGACAGACAGACAGACAGACAGACAGACAGACAGACAGACAGACAGACAGACAGACAGACAGACAGACAGACAGACAGACAGACAGACAGACAGACCAGAGCAACAGAGTGACGGCTGAGCTCAGCTCAATGGTGATCAATCAGAGTAACACTAGCAGAGTGATCAGTGTTCACATCAAGGCCTGCTGCTGATTGGTGTGTGATGAATGATCCAGTTGTTCCTCTGGCCAGAGTCAGTGTGCTGCAGGCTGCAGGGATGTAACCAGAGTCCGGACAACACAACACGGCGCCCTGTTCAAAGGCCTGTTTGTGTTATTACAGCTTGTCCAGCTGCTCAGAACAGACAAACATGTCTTAGTGCTCCGAGCAGCAAAACATGGACCCCCCACCCCAGCACACCCTAGCCTAAAACCCTGGACACTCCTTAGCAGCTGCCCAGGGACGGACAAACAAACACACATACAGAGAGAAGTTCCCCTCTAAAGCGCAGGAAAATTCTAGTTTTAGTGTGTTTGATAACGAATAGTATATTTCTTAGACACTTGTTCTGTTAGAAAACCATTTCCTGTCCTGTTCTTCTCCTCTTGCACCTTTCTGTGTGCTAAGGTCAGGCCTCAGCCTCTCATTCTATCACACACCCACCCCCTCCCCTCTCTCTCACCCACTCTCCCACTCAGTATTTCAGACAGTAATTCTGTAGCATTGAGGTCCATCAGATGTGAGATGAGGGGTGGTGTCTCCTGAGGCAATTGCCCTGTCTTTTCTTTCGATGTGCTAACTGGACCTGCATTCTCAACAGAGTGAGTGAGTGAGTGAGTGAGTGAGTGAGTGAGTGAGTGAGTGAGTGAGTGAGTGAGTGAGTGAGTGAGTGAGTGAGTGAGTGAGTGAGTGAGTGAGTGAGTGAGTGAGTGAGTGAGTGAGTGAGTGAGTGAGTGACAGAGGGAGAGGGAGAGGGAGAGGGAGAGGAGAGAGAGAGAGAGAGAGAGAGAGAGAGAGAGAGATACACTTCCAAGCCTCCTTCATACTGTGCACATACTTCTACCTACTAGTCTCGCCATTGCAGTCTCTCTCAAAATGGCTCCCTCAAATGTGGTGATTAAGATCTGAGTACTAACTCTCCCTCCTCCTCTCCTCCTCCTGCTCTCTCCCTCTCTCAGTCCCTGTGTGCCTGTATGTAACATCAGTAAAGCTGTCAGCCAGCCCAGCCAAGGTAAACAGCCCAGCACTAGGTTCAGGGGTGACGGGGGCCGAGATGTTTTTCCTAAGAAACCCAGGGACCCCTGGAGGCTCCTTGCTTGGGCCGGGGAGGGGCAGAGGGGGGAAGACGATCCCCTCAATTGCCCCCCACACTAACACACTGGCCAGTCTCTCCCCTGATCTGCATCTGTGTACACAACCCTCTCAACAGGATCCCCTTCACACGTACACACACACTCACTCATTCATTCACTTACAGGCCTTTCTCCCTAAATCAGCCCTGTGGCAACACAAAAGGCCAACACACGCATGCAAGTGCGTGCACACGGACACACGCACACAGTTGTCATGCTATTAAGATAAATGTAGAAGTTCAGAAGAAGTATGGAACTGTGTTAGTGGCGAAGTGTGCTTGCAGGTAATCTGCACAGTGAAGATAGAGAGAAAGAAAGAGGGAGGGAGGAAGAGAGAGGGGTAGAGAGGGAGGAGAGGAGCAGCGATATCACTCACCCAGGAGTAACCAGTCTCCAGCCCCCGTAAGCAGCTCCTACAGAGGCAGCAGAGAGAGGGGAGAGAGACGGAGACTTTCAGGAGCTGCAAATCAGACAGAGAAGCAATAAAACAGAACGAGAGAGAGAGAGAGCGAGAAAGAGAGAGAGAGAGAGCGAGAAAGAGAGAGAGAGAGAAGGGGGGCAGAGGACAACAGAGGGAAGAGAGGAGTGCAGTGAGGGATAAAGAGAGAGAAATGGTTTAGAAGAGGGGTAACTCCAGGCGGTCATGCCAAAGAAAGCATGTAGAATTGAATTAGGGGAGAGAGCAGAGGAGAGCAGGAGAGGGAAGGAGGGGTGTGAAGAGGAAGAGGAGGACCATTACCGTATCCACATCAGCCGTTACATCTCCTGTAGCTGAAAAATCTGTCCAGAAAGAGAGGAAACATTACAGACATGGATGGAATGATGGAAAATGAAAGAGAGGAAAGGTTGACTGGACTGGGAGGAAGTATATGAGGGGTGTGCGATACAGAGCAGTGGTAGGGTGAGGAAAAATGCTGCGGAGGTGAACATGCAACTACTAGAATTTAAAGAGGTTAAAGTTGCAAGACCTGGATGTATCCCTGTATCATATTTCTAAAGAAGCCAAGA